>NW_020955198.1:1607713-1775613 GCF_003031625.1 Empidonax traillii
CCCCCCCCCCCCCCACCTCAAAATTCTCATCTGCAGCTTGTGTGCAACATCCACTGCTGACCCCGTCCTGGCCCTCTTCTGTGCCATACTCTTGAACTTTGTCTTTTGGACCTGGTTGAATCTCCTCTGGTTCTTAGTGGGGTAGATGTATTTGGGTGTCTCACCACACCAGCATGGTAGACACTATCATGTACTGCTGGGCTCACCATTCCTGTCTGCTGACTTGTCTTCAGTGTGTGTGAGGGTTTGCAAGATCGATGGTACTTAAATCTAATCCCTCTGACCCTCCTCCTGAGGAGATTATGCTTGGATCTCTTGGCTGCAGATGTACTTGTGTAGAGCAAAGAGTTGAGGACAGGGGAAGAGAACATAGTGCATTTTTCAAGGATCAGCATTTTCAACTGTAAACCCTTTTGTTCTGTAATCTGGGATATTTCCTAGCAGTCCACATGGAGAAGAAAAGGGGCATTGTCTGGTGAGTGGCTTCATTACTAATCTCTCCTGGATGCATTTTAATTCATTTTAATGACTCTGCCTCCTGTCAGACCTTTCATTTGTTAAAGGAGTTTGTTAAAGAGATTAACTGCAAGGGGAATATGAACCTCAAAACACTATGTCCCCTCCCCCAACCCCTCCTCCCTTCCCCCCAAGATTAATATTACACCAAAAGGAAGAGAAAAGGTACTTTCTGTGAAACACATTACAAGATTTTAGGAAAAGAAGGAAGGAGGAGGAGCAATGGACCGTGCTGGACTCTTTAACCCGTGGAGGAGCTGGAAGGTGGCAGTACTAATATGACATCTTTCCAGCTATATTGTTCCCCATCCATGTGTCTATTGAAGCTTTGTGCAAACAGAGCTGTTTGTTAGGAATGCCAGCTTAGGGAAGCAAACCATCTGCCTCAATTTACTTTTACTCCTGTCTTTTACTCATGTGGGAGCTTGGAATAACCTGCCCCACCCCTAAAGAACATATGTACCATAAAAACCTTTCAACTGAAATCCAGGCCTTCAGCCAGCTGAAGGAATGAGAACTTTGGTTTCCCACATCAACTTCCTACCCAGGGATCTCAAAGCTCTTTGCACAGCGTGGGAAGTGGCAAAGTCAACAGAATCCCTATGTGGAACTGTGAGTTGAATTTCAAAATTCATGGCCTCAGTAGATGTCCTTTGAGACACACATTTCATGGATTTACTAGAGAGATTCCCTCAACTAGCTCAAGGAACTATTTCAGTCCCCTTTGCAGTCCATAAGACCTGAAAGTAATTTCCTTATATCCCTATAAACTCTTAATCTCCCTATGATTGAATCAGGCTTCAGAAGTTCTTGAGGAGGATAACAGGATGAAGTGCCATGCAACAGCAGGGTGGTGTATCCTGGTCAAGAACATGTCTTTCTTAGCTATGTCTCTAAATGCTCCTCTGATGTCCAGCTGGAAAATGCTGCAACCTAAGCAGCATGTTGCATGGCTTTTATGGAGAATGCTTACAGAGCAGATGGATCACAGGCTCATTACACATCACAATGTAAGTACAGAGTCTATTCTTTCTGTTGGTTACAGAGGAGATTGGGTAAGGTAGAGGGGAAAATAAGATAAATTTCAATAAAGAAACATGCAGGGTTTTGCCCTTAAGCAGAATGATCAGCAGGGATGCCAGAGGTTGGAGAAAGAGTGCCTGGACCAGGTTGGATATTGGACATAATCCAATATAATCATGGTGTGTGGAAAGAGACAAGTGCCATATTGTGATGGATAAGTGGGAGAACTGCCTGTAAGTATGAAGCAGTTCTTCCCCTCATATAGCTATTAGTAGGGACTCAATTTTAATACTGTGTTCAGTTTTGGTTACTGCTTTTCAGGAAAGATGTAAACCAGCTGGAAAGTAAGAGAAATGATTGAAGATCTGATTAAGCAAGAAAGATTGAAAGAAGTAGGGTTGTTTAGTCTAGAGAGGAGAAACTGAAGGGATCTGTGATAGATGTCTTTGTGCATACACACACAAAAAAGGAACAACCTGCTTTGCCTGTCAGTGCAGACAGAGGCAATGGGTTAAAAATGAAGCAAAACAGCTTTAGCGACCTGGGGACAATGCACATATCAGATGGGGAGACATGTCCATCAGGGCTTCTCGAATCACAAGCCCTAAAATCTGGGCGAGGAGGATAGAAATGGCACAGGTATAACCATGATGCACTGGAATGACTTTTTCCACTGACTTTTGGAGGTCTCTGGCAGTCTTGTTTGCTATGATCCTTTGTATTTTCCACATAGCGAGTCCAGGATGTCTGATTTCCTAATGCTGTTCTAGTTCTAAAGGCTGAACACATTCCTGAAAAAGCACATGAAACGATTGTGGATTGATTTGGGGTGAAATGGTAAATATTCAAGAGACAACCCAAAACCATAAAAAGCCGGATGGAGAAAAAAAAGAAAAAAGATCCCCATCTATTATATTTTTTCGCTGCATTTTAGGTTTCAGCGACAAATCCATCCTGCCATGGTGCAAGAAAACTCCACACCCTCATAAAACCAATATAATGAGCAGAACATGGTAGCAAATCCTCATGGTTTTGTTTTAGTTTGGAAGGCATTAAAGAAAAGTGTTGTACAGCAGGAATGGAAATGTTGCCCGAGTGCCAATTCCACAAGGGCGTGTTCTTCTAGAGCCAGGTATGTCACTCAATGAAAAGCAGTGTTCAGCTTCTGCCATGGTTTGGGGATTAGCCAAAGAGGTTGGAGAAGGGTGGAAGGAAGGAGAAATAAACCTGGTACTTTTTGCTGCCAACTTTCTGCTTTTTGTCCAGCTTCCCCTACACCAATGACATCTGAAATGCAAGCTGGCCCCTTTCCCTTACGGAAACCTCAAACCAAATTTAATAGTAAGGGCTTAAATTCAAGTGTCCCATAAAGTGTTGTAGAGAATTGAATCATTACTGGAGCATTTTGTGGTGTGGTCCAATCTCCTTAACCTGAAATCTTCCCCACCCTAGAATTCTGGACTAACCTGAGTGACTTGGACACATCTATTCACTCATATAGATGTTTATTAATTTGTAATCCCTCACTGCTTTACGTCTTATGAACAGAGCAAGAACCCATTATTCTAGATCGTGGTGAAGCAGTGACTATATCCCCCAAGGCTACAAGCTGACATTCACAGCAACGGAATGATAAATGATGGTAATTAAATGGGGAACCGAGACAAAATGTGCCCATGTTTACCCTGCAAGATAAAGATGGACTGGCAGAGAAGATCAACTCAACACCTCCTTAACTTGGACTGTTTCCAGCTTAGGCTCAAGCAAGGAGAATGTACAGGGTGCTTGCAGTTTGTCTGGGCTGTAGATTGACATAAGTGGCAGTGATCTCAGCTTTCCAGGGCAATGGACACACCTCTGTGCTCCAGTCAGCTTTGCAAATCACAAGTCCTGAAGCACTTTCCCCCTCTCTTGACATCCATAGGATCTGAGAGAAATTTTCTTAAAATACCACTCAATCCCTGTGGAATCTCACTGCTTTCACCCCTATTATGTGCCACAAGACTTTCCCACAAGGGTTTAATCTTCTGCTGCCTCAACTGAGAAATCTGTGGAAGCAGAAAGAGCACAAGACAGACTGAAGAAAGAAAACAGTCAGGAATTGTTTAGCCTTGTTCCAAGATGCCCTGTCTCCCTACAGCTGAGATTCTTCTGAAATTCCCTGGTACTAACCAGCATTCATCATTCCAACCCACAGCAATTTACTGGTGGTGATTTTCCGCTTCCAGCTGGTGACCTCCTGACCTCAGAGGTTAAGACAATTTTTATTCATGCTACTGAACTTGGCATCTGAATTTTAATGTCACGTTTTTTGTTTCTCCACCCCCTCTGTTTTCTTGGTAGAGGCTTAACGCCTGTGGAATCATTTCAGGAGAAAGGCAGAAGTAATATGCCACCCTCAAAGCATGTCAGCAAGAGGACTGCTGCATGGTAGTGCAAGTCTTGTATTTTTAGGTGAGTGCTGTGTTGTTGGGAGACACACTCACTGTCCAGCTCAGTTGTCTGATGTCTTAGGTATGGGTCAAGCTGTGTGGAAGATCAGGGACCATTTACAGACACTCAGCAGGCACTAAGAAAAAGTTACAATAAAGGATGGAAAGACCAAGAAAATGGGATATATTTTGAATTAACTCTTTCAGTGCACTCATTCAGCCATCAGGGAATAACTAACAACTGAGGGATTTTGGTGGCCAACTGTCACTGGGGCTCCGGACAGCAAATTTCTGTTTGAAGGAGACTCAGGCACTGAGTAAAATGGAAGCTAGATAACTAAATACCTTGCTTACCTACAACTGGGGTTTTATGCATTCTGTATCACGTGAATGTTGTCTTTAAGTCCTTTGAAAATACTAGGAAAAAGAAATCAAAATATTTCAGTGATCTATCTGTGACTCATCTTCTGTTCCACCTTACCCTTGTCCACAGTCCCTCTTATTTAAGGTCTTAATCACAGAAGATAAAATCATATAGAAACTTAGGAACTCCCATTAAGAAATAGAAACATTTTCATTTCTTTATGTCATACCTGGTAATGAAGCTGGGGATGGTTACCTACTGTAGTGTCACAATATATATTGACACCATCACACCAAGAGAATATGAAACTGCTCTTTTTGCTCTTTTGCTACTGTTGTCCTCTATTTAATACATTTGCATTTTTTTTAACCAGTGTCACACTCTAGAGTCTAGAGCTCCTACTTGGGAATGTCACAGTGTTTGGAATTCAACCCAGGGCAAGGTGTTGACCCTGTCTTTTTTTTATTTTTTTTTTATTTTGAGTGTAACAGGGTCTATGAAAACCTCCTCTTTCTCCTGAGGTGTCCACCAACAGTGAGATCTGTTCACTCTGCTTGCCCAGCCACAAGTGACATTCAAGACCAGCACTTTCTGAATTCAGCAGTTATTCATGAAAACAAAAAACTGAGCAACAACAGCAACATTTACTAATTTGTTTTTCACACTAAACAGAAGTTTCCCTTTCTGCATTAAAGTGTGGAATCTCTGAAGCTGTGAATCTGAAATGAAAGCCTCCATCTGTGTCTCCGTGTGTTCCCCTGGCCTCCCTTACTTCGCTCTAGGGTAGCTGAATATCAGAACAGATCAACACTGGCAAAAGAAATAAATGTCTCATTTGCCCACAGTGTTAGGATGGGGATCACCCAAATGTTGTCAATACTGGTTAAGTCAAGAATAGAACAAACAAGCAGGCAAACTCAGGTCTCTGCTGGGGGAGCAGAGTAAACTGGCACTGGAGACACCTTCAGTAATTTTCACACTCACTGTAGGTACCCCTGGTTTATTCATTGCCCAAAATATTTCCTTCCCTCTAGACACGTCTGTTGGCCAGTCTCAAGAACTGAACCAGGAATGTTGGGGGCTACCAAGGTGGCTCTACATAGGGTGAAGGAAGACCCAAGCTAAAGCTGAGACTGAAGGGTAATCTAGCAAAAGACTCTCACGAAAGTTTATGAAAGTTAGCATTGTGGTGCACTGTTTCCCGTAACTTCTTTCTCTCTTGTCCTCTTTTTGTTGCCAGCAGGAATCCTCTGAATTTCCATTATTTTGAAGATTGCTAGCTTTCGACATGCTTTGTTACTAACTTCCATCTGGTGCTGTCATTTAAGCTAGAGCTAAACAGGTTGTCACACGCTCAGAGATCAGGGTAAATGCCCTGGCATCAAAGGTTCACAGCCACAAAAGACCAGGCTGCTTCTGAAAAGACACAAGGATCAAGTCCATTGCAACGCAAATGTGGCCGATTCCCTAGCTGGTGTTTTGTTTCTGTCTGGGCTTAGAGAGGGGAGGCTGAGGACAAGAAAGGAAATGTTCTGTGGGAAGATGATCTGGCATTTTTTCTCATTCTCCCCACACACGCATTCCAGAGAGTTATACACCAGATAAGCAGCAAGCACTGTTTGGCTGGCTAACTGCTACACAAGCATTATGGACCATCTGGGGACTTATAAAGCCTGAAGGATATAAGTCGAAGTTGTGCTGGAAGTAGAGTCTGAGCTGGTATCCTATGTCTAAATACCAACACAGCTGCTTACAGCAGGAAAGGAGAACCCTCCAGAGGAACAGCGGCAGGGGCTCCTCTTTATGAAGAATATTACTCTTGAGTAATTGAATTGGTTGTGACTTCTCATTTAAGTCCATGAAATAAGATTCTCACTAACAGAGGGAGCTGTGGGGGGTACAGCAGCAGACTCAAAGGCTATTATTATTACTACTATTACCATCATCATCATCATTGTCATCATCATCATAATCATTGTTATTATTTTGTTTCTTAAAGAGCCTCTCAGAGTGTTTTTCTGTGTTTTAAAATACATAAGTTCCGGCCCTGGAACAGCGTCAGTGTGCTTCAGATAAAGAGCAGCTTAAAAGACAGTGTATTCACATGAGGAGAACCAGCCTGCTGGCTTTCACCATGCACCAGTGTTACAGGAGCAGGAATGCTGTGGATACAATTTCTCATGAGCTTTTAACAGGTGAACTGGGCTGAGTGTGGGGGAGGAGTCTCCCCTGAAAACAAACACATATCCGCGCTTGTGATATTTTATGAACAAGAGATATATTCAGGGCTCTGGGGTGGAGTGAGCTTGATCTAAAACAAACAGGGTCTTTAGTCACGTCTGAAGACCTTGTTAAAATTCTTTCTGCTTGCAAATCCCTCTGATAAAAGGGAAGCACGCTTACCTCCAATGTGACCGTGGTTCGGGGTTTTGCCAAGGGTGAAGTTGCCCCTCAGTGACTATTTACTGAATCCTAAGCACATGCTGGCTTTTAAAAGGCCTTTTCTCAAAACACCAGGCTCTACTTTCCTCCAGCTGTTCAACTTCATTCTGCGGTCCAACCTCCCCCAGTGGCTGCTCTCCACCAATGTCATTTGTCCAAATGCTGAAGCCTAATACTATTTCTAAATTAACTCAATGCCTACAGTGGATTTCAGTGATGGCTGAGGGCTCCCTGTACCATGTGCTGCGTAAGAACAAGACACAGTAAACAGAGGAAAAATTCTCTGACTTGAAGAAGAAGCTTCAGACAAGGTGAAAGAGGAAGGGCTCCAGGGAAATGAAGGGAGACTCCCAAAGTTACTTGAATCAGCAAAGATTACTGATCCCTGAATCCCCTGATTCTTAGCCCATATCCTTCTCCCCTCAGTTAACAGCTGTATTAGAGAGAAGTTATTCAACCAGCTCATGCAGATGACTGGCATCACTATAATTACTCTAGGTTTTACAAGCAGACTGATTTTGACTTGAACAAGATGCTTGGTATGTCTCATACACCCTGAAACCACAGGGGCTCAGGTGAAACTACATGACACACTGAATAACCTTCTCTTTCTTTTGTTCTTCATGAATGTTGAGTGATTTTTTCAGCAGAGACATGTCTCAAGTTCCAGGGAAACCCTCAGCCAAGAGGGGATGAAAAAAAAAGTATCAGTCATCCATCACATAATTTCCAAGTAATACTTGAAAAGTAAACATTGCAGGGCATATGTCTTTGTAGACAGATTTCCAAACACCTAATGTGAGAGATCCAGCTATGCCCAATGCCAGTGTACTTCAGACGCAGTTTCTGCAGAATGGTTTCACTTGGAGTGCAGAATTTGGTCTCCCAGCCTCATCAAAATGCTTACGGGTTAGGGTTATTGTAAGTTTTTGGAAAGTACTTCAAAAGGCACTTCAGTTGAAGAAATAATTATTATATAAGTTACAGCTGAGCATTTATAGGATAACTGCCTTTCCAGAAGTGTACCTCTAACACACCCTGGCATTGATGTTTTCAGTTCTATGGTGAAGACCAAAACTGAGATCAGCAGGAAATCCATATTCATTTCAAATTATTTTAGCTACCCCAGGATACAAAAATAAAGTCTTATACAGTCAAAGACAGAAAATCATTATAATAAGAAAAATATGAGCTAGATGAAGGTCAGTGATTAGGTATGTTTGGGCAACCATAGGCTTTTCAGGAGGAAATCAATCCAGATCTTGTCTTTATTTGCAACTTCCACATTTAAATAAAGATTGTCATTGTATACAAACTAATTAAAAAGAGTTTCTGCAACTCCTTTGGGTCAAGCACCACAAATGAAAGAGGAGTTACTCAAAAGGTAGAAAAATTGGCAGGCATCATACAAATCAAAACACAAGTAAGTGGTTAAAGATTTTTCTTTAGTAATCTCTTCAACTCCAGCGAGAGCTGTTCAGTATGAAGGCAGTGAAGGTGGCTCAGGAAGTCCACGAGCCTGAAATATCAGAGGCCTGAGGTAGTGTTCTCGGAAGGTGTCACTATACGCTTGCTCTCTTCTTGTGACTCTTCCTTGGGTTTCTTCATTGCCCATGACCTGCTGGAGAGTGGCCCATAGCTGGCACCAGACAGCTCCTGCAGTTCTCACAAATCTCACAAAGGAAAAAAGCTTTTAGGCTTTGTACATTGGTGCTATCCTCAATTCTGGTTTTCTCACCTCTACTCTTGGTCCTCTTGCTTGCAGAGTTGTGGAAAGAGGAGATATTCAACAGAGAACCACCAAATAGAGCCACTTCTCCCTAGTGCAGTGGAGGTCAGGAACATGTCCTTAATACCTATAAGGAATACACCTATAAGCAATACACAGTGGGAAATAGGTGTCAGTCCTTTCCACTGGTCCCAAGATATGCACTGAAGAATTCAAGCTTTCAGGGTATGCAGAAAAGATGTTCTAGACTGATGCCAGGTAGGTGCAACTGTCACAGGATCATAAAAATTTTCAGAATATTTTTGTGCATCCAGAGCGCTCTCAGAGCAAAACTCATTCGTTCTTCATCCGAGGCAGCAAGAGTTGTGCTTGAAGGTTTTGTTTGGATGGTGGCCCTTTAACCAAACACGGGGGCTGGTGTGTTCCTGATAAGGCAAAGCTCTCCCTTGGCAAGCTCATTTTGCTCCAGAGAGAATCACTGCCCTTGTCTGGATAGAAGGGCAGAGGATTACGAGAGTTTATAGAGGATGATGGTGAGAATGTGGTGTAATTACTGTTACACAGATGGGGAAGGGCTCCTGGCTCCAGATGGATTCCCAGGGAATCAGATAAGCCATTTAGTGTACTTGTTGGCTTCTCATCCATTTAAATTGCTTTGCAGCTGGGTGCTTCTCCAGAGTTTGGAAAAGCAAAGTATGGGGATAGGTCAATGCCATAAGTTCAACAAGGCGGAAGATCTACTCCCCACTCATAGCTGGGCTTGCTCCTGGAAAGAAATGCAAGGAGTTAAAATGTTTATTAGGCAGGTCAGAGTGTGGAGGCCATTTTGGTTTGAGTAGCAACACAACAGCTTGGGAGTGTTTCTAGGGTTCTGCTTTGCAAGGTGGTTGAAATACCTTCTTAGCTCCAGTTGCAGGGGAATCTGGTTTTGAGGTGGAGGCAGGCTAAATAATAGCTACAAAGACTTCCTTTTGGGCAGCAGATTTCACACATCAGTGGCAGCAGTACCTGCTGTTTCTATTTTTGGACTTCGAGAGAGTTCTTCCTCCATTACCTCGGTTCTATCTTTAGGACAAAATCCTGTGAGAAAGAGCAGAGTTTGACAAACAACACAAAGGAAGCTGTCAGGTATAGTTGTGCCCTGGGCATGGGAGCATGCATACCATTACACTATGTCCACCATGGGTACTGCAGGTACTTCAGGTGATTTCTCTTGGTCTTGAAATGTTACAACACAAACAGCATCACAAGCAATCACCCAGGGATGCTACCTAAGTCCTGTATTCAACAAGCAAGTTATTATTTGAAAGGTAGAATTCTGAGAAAACTTCAAGACTCCAAAGTTAAGGGTCAGTAAGTGGCTGCTTAGATGAGCAAACAAGGGAAAGATGGATTGATAAACAGCCCATCAGCGTGGAAGCTGACAGTTTTGTGTTCTGTTTTCTGTCCCTGTGAATCACATCAACCCACTGACATGGTGTTTCCTCTCATTTTGAAATAGGGAGAAGGCTCCTGGGAGCATAGGGGCTTCAAAGGTCAAAGCCATTGTTCTACTGGATGTTGCACTTGTTAATGTCATGATGAGAGCTTAATAACATCATGTTGATTTCCCCCCGACTCACTTCTCTTCTAACCTTTCTGCAGCCTTAAAAAGGAAACATAAAAAAAATTACTGCTTCTTATGCATGAACAATCACTTTCAAATGCCAGATCTCAGTCCAGAGCCTCCTGGAAAGGAGTCAAGCTCTAAGGAGTCTGTTTTCATATATTTTCCCTTATCAGTCCCCATCACAGATCGAGGTTTGTGGTTTTACAGCTGATGGCAGGTTGCCTGCATATCTCAGGGCTGAAATGCAAAAGTAAGCCAAGCATGAAGACAGTATCAGCTTGACGCTACATGCCTTTCTAAGGCTATTAGATAAGAGATACTGTTTGTACAGAGCAAACCTGTTACCTCAAGAAAACAAAGCTGCTTTTAACTGTGGCTTGCTTTAACTTTCTTCTTAAACAACTCTGCAAAGTATATGAGTTTAATAAATGGACAGACAGATCATCAGTTCTACACCACTGACCCCAGTGTGGCAGGAATAAGCTGCAAATATGGTATAGGGCTGAGCTACTTAGTACATGACCACAACATGTATCATCTGTGGGTCTCACTAATAGCCTGTAGAAGATTATCCTTTATTTGATCTTCAGCCGAAAGACCCTTTAACAGTGAAGCATTTCCAGAGGGTAGTTTTGATGCCAATCACAGTATGTCTGTGTGGGATACTCTAGGGCACTCTGTGTGAGGAGTACACACAAGTCCTTGTTTCTTGATGGTCCAAACTGAGAACACTGTTGCTCCATTCTGTCCCACATACCTGGTTTCCCTCCTGTGGAAATGGTGGCACTGGAGTTGCAGTGAGGACTGATGCACACACAAATCTCTCTGCAAACCATATGGTCCAGATTTGTATGGGCAAGCTTTTGCATGCCCCAATTTAAAATATAGTTTGAGTACACTTCTGCTCTGAACTACCCTTTCAAAGAGTCTCTCTCTCTATTCCTTTAATCATATTCCACTGAACAGCAGGAGATTTCTCTTATCCTGGGTGAGCCCTTTTCTATGGTAAAAATTGGATTCTGTATTCCATATTGCATGTCCCAAGAAAGATCACCTCTGAGGCTGTAAGTATGGACCCTGTACATGCAGAGGAAAGGTAGTTTGTGACCAGTCATAAAACTTTCTGCTGAAAGGTGAATCTTCTGGACTGGTGTTTGCTGAAGAATCAGGATTGCTGAACTACCCCATTCTTTAAACCTAATTGCATGTGTGCTGCTCCAGTTACAAAGGCATAGCAGGAGCCTTTTCTTAATATTTGTTGGGGTCAGACCCATTTCCTAGGATTTTTCAGCTGATCTGGATATGATCTTATATTTTTATTTATCATTGCAAAATTTCAACATAAATTGAACTTAAAAACCCCTACCCAATGTACTCTTGTACCACATAAAAACTATCTGCAGAGAAAGATAAACTTTATAGATTAAGACTGATTGATATGAACAAAATCTCTTGAAAGACAAGTGATTTGGCAAAGCTGTCAATTTGTTAAAACTGACATTAGCCCCAAGTCTCTTAACCTGGAGTGAGGTGAAGCCCACTGAATGCTGAACATCTGAACTGACAACAAACTAGTATGTGGGCACTGTGCTTGATCCAGAATTGGGCTTATAATGTGAAAAGTGTCTTAAGAGTTTAAACTCTTAAGTTGGCATGACTCTGGTGTACTAAGCTCTCAGCTCTTCCATCAGAGCTAAGGTGGTTTAAGAATTTAGGATCTTAAAAGCAGCATGATCTGCTAAACTGCTTTCAAGATTTAGGAGGACTTAATTCTTTATACCAGTTTAATATCCTAAAGTGGCTGAGCCACTTTTGCTGGCTTAAAAAGTTGTCAGAGTTGAGACTAGGTGACATTGGAGGGACGCTGTTGTGCAGGGGATTGGATCAGACCAGTGTGGTGTGGCCTTCTGGCTTCCCAGTCTGAATCTGCTGTATGTTTTTCAAGGTCATTGCTCAAACAATTCCAAGCAGTTGGCAAATAGAGACTGGGACTGTTTGCCAGTCAAATCTAGTTCAAGTATTCTATGAGTCAATATCCAGCCATTGTGTTGCTTATTTGTTCTTCTAATCTTCCAAATCCCCCATAAAACCTATATATTTTTACACTGCCCTCCTCTTCTTACTTTCAATGACAGCATGTCTGCTATTTCTAGAGCTCCTTGAAAATCTGTGCCAAGTTTTCTATTGATGCCAGGTTTGTCTCCCACCCTTATGCTTTCCTTTACAAGATACAGCCATTTTTTTAAATTGTCTTCATAGACTGGGAAGAGGACCTCACCTTTAGGATCTGGTGCCTGACAATACAAAAGTGGTGAGCATGGGGTGGATAAAGCAGGGGCATCTGAGAACCTCTTTCAGAGCTTTTCTGCCTGTGTCTGTTTGTCAAATCATTTGTATGTGCCTCCTGCAGAAATCAGTGGGACACAGGCTACTTCTGATTAATTTGAACATGAGGTTGTCTCCAGTAATGATTGGCACCAGATGGCAGGTCACGCAATCCAAAACAGAGTGTTGTTGAATGGTCTGTTCAACCCTTTCCTCCCTCTCGACTTGAAAAATTCTCAACTGCTCATAACTAGACAATGGCTTAAACTTTCAGCTCTCTGCATTCCAACCTTCCTGTGGCAATGAGTCCCACTGTCCCATGAAAACAAAACATTAATTTCTTTCCACTAAGATGGAATTTGTCACTTTTTGGTTCTTCTGGCTGAGCCTTCCGTTATCATCGGAAAGGGAGACAGATTGTCTCTTTTATATTTTTAAAAAGCGTTACTTAATTCACCTCTTTGTGATAGGCAACACTATTCTCTTCACTTTCTTTTTGCCCGACCTCTGTGAGACCCAGGTGTTCTCAGCATTTTGAACCTAATGTCTAGATATGGAAATAAGGGACCCAGGTTAGGTATCTTATCTTGCAAATATAGGCTACCACTCTACTCTCCAGAAAATCTCCTAAATGTACTGCAATTATATTTATCATCAAACTTAAACTTCAGACAACTTTACCTCCTCTGTCCTGACACCTAGTGCAGATGTGTGCACACATCTAGGTATATATATGCATATATCCCAATACTGTGGGATTATTTACACCTCAGCCACCTAAAATCACATGCCACCTTTTTTTTTTAGCAAGTCAATGGAAAGCAGCATTAAATTTTTTGTAGATAACTCCAGGTAGGATAAATTGCTTCTAGAGTTGTTCAGCCTCAGCTAGAAGCTTGATTTTTATCTGCTAAACTTGGGGAGAAGAAACCTGTCCTACAGGCACTCTGACTCTGGGGAAAAGGTTAAAACTCAATGTTCTGTTGGCTAGTCTGGGATATGTCCCAGTTCAGCAGGTGAGTTGTTTAGGATGGTCCTTAAGGTTATATGAAAAACCATGAGCATCTCTACACAGGGCTCTGACATGAAGTTTTGCCTGAGCTGAGAATAAGGACAAAAATTGGTAAAGTAGCTTAAAATGTGTTTTTGATGCTTAATTATCACTGTGGGCTGTTTATTGGCTCTGGAGAAAAGCAGAATAGCTGTTGGGATCAGTCAACTGTGTATCCCCTCACTGTCCCAAGCTATGGTCATGGTCCCTGAATCCATTGTCACATGCTTTCCTCTGCCCTGAGCACACTGACAAATTGTCCAAATTGCAACTCTCTAAAGAATGGCCAACCACCGGATCTTCTTTCAGGGAAAACAAAACAGACTGCCTTTTTTGTTTTGTTATAATCAGAGGCTGCCTTTTTAATCATTCCAGTTTCTAGTCACATGGAACATGAACTGCCTAAGAGAGCTTGAGGAGAGAGAAAGAAGGAGAGCTTAGACAAAAAGTTTCCTCACTGAGGACAGGAAAGCTCCACAGCCAGGCAGTGGAACAGGAGCCTTTCTACTCTAGGTCAGGGTTTCAAATGCCAAATTTAGTGACTTTGGGAGGTTGTTCCCTTAGACTGAGAAGAATATGGGACGGATGACATCTGCCCTTATATTCCAGGTGGGTCCAGTCTTTACGTCTTGGTCCGGTTACCTACACTGAGATCCTAGAACACAGTTCTGGGTTTCAGTCATCATCTACATAAAACCTCCCAGTTTGCCATGATTGGGTTATTTGCCTGTAGAGGTTAACACAGATTTTAATATCACCTGTGAGAAGAGGGACATGGGGAGAACATACAGAACTCAGAAAAAACTCCAGACTTTTTAGGAGTCTGGAAATTTGCTTTCCTTTGTATTTCCACAATATAAGAATTCTTTCCCTTATCCCTAGGTATACTTAGATCCTGAGGTCAAAACCTGGCTCCACATAAGTCAGCTTTTCTGGAATGCCCCTGGAATTTCACTCTTTCCTCTTAGAGGCTGAGTGAACTTTGCAGCCATTCTGGACTTAAAACATTTCCCAAGGATGGAAGGCCCACTCCAAAGCATGAAGGACATGTGTGAGAGATGAGTCTGTGGTGGCTACTGGTCTTTTGTAGCATGACCTTTATAAAAAATGAAATCTTGTGAAAATATTAGTGAAAGGTCTCTCAGAGAATAGAAAGAGCAAAAAAAGCTCCTTTTGATGCATTTTCCTACTTGAAATCACTGTCTTATATGAGTGACTGTATGCTTAAAAATTTCTTTGTTCTAACCTTCACCTTGAGCCTGCTAACTACTTTGTGTACTTCAATCCCCTGGAGCTGAAAAATGATTCTCATTTCCTTCAACAGGGTCCCAAATCCATACAAGTCACTACGTGAGGCCAAAGACTTCTACCATGCCAGCACAGGACCTCACTTGAACAATGCCTCAGGTCCCTTCTCTGTGAGCCAAGGAGCTTGCATTAGCCATATTTAGCTACCAGGAAGGCTTTACATGTAGTTTCTCTCTTCAGAGCCTGCCATTTGGCTTCTGTGCCTGACAAATGCTTGTGAAGCTTCCTCAGGCCTGATCAGCCATGCTGGTGTGTGGGTGAGATCCAGCTGTGACCTGTTATGGATGGAGGCGTTACTTGGGGACTCAGACCCTTCCCTCTGTTCACATATGTGAAAGTGCCTTTCTCTCTATAAATGTAGAAAACAACTTTGCTCCGGCATTGAGGAGGTCACATCGCCAGGACACCAGGGCACTGATGTCAGGGCACTTCCCAGAAGACCTTTCCAACTGATGATCTGGAAGACATCTCTCTCACCAGTTTATCTGGCCCTGTGCTTAGCATGGGATGTAATATTTTATATTCATTTGGGCCGGGACCAGGGATGTCATCCCATGGCTCCAAATGACAGCAAATCCACCCTGTCCCTTGGGGTGTAGCTCTCCCTGTACTGCATTACTCTTCTGCACAAAAACGCACAGCGTATTTCCTCTGTGGGTTTTCCTGATTTCCAAGCTGCAGCCTCGTGGATTCTCTCATGCCTCTGGCTGCTAGATCAAAGATCCATTTTATATCGGAGTTTTTCAGTCCATGAGTCCCCTGATCACTTATTAACCTGTTAGTCCATACGCCATCTCACAAATTGCTCTCCTTTCCTCTTTCACTGGTAAGCATGTTTGCCAGGCTATAAATCTTTCTGGCAGCCCTTCTTTGAGCTTCCTTCAAGTTTTCTTTTTAAAGTGCCAGCTCCAGGACTGGGTATAGGATTTTATTCTCACATGTTTGCCAGAGGTTGGTTTCACAAACTCGTTTGAGAATACTTCTCCTTCTATTTATTTCTGCCAGTTCTTGATGAAAAAAGGAAGAAGGAGAAAGAAAATGATAGTGTATGATGTTTCTTTTAACTATGTGATTCTGACATAGAGGAATTTTTCATGGTTTTCTGGGGACCACCCAGTGATTCTTTTTGTAACACCAAGCAGCAGTTGCCATCTTATCTTTATGAGACTTAACAACAGATATCCAGAAAGAAGCTGGTTTTGAACAGCAGCAGCATCAGTCCCATGTATGTCTCCAACCGTGACCAAAAGAAAGGCTCTCCATGCTGAGCAAGGCTGGGTTGAAGTGCTCAGGTTGAAAATGCTGCCATGGTTTTCATTGTGGGATACCTCTCTCAGCTCCCATGAATTGGGGGAAGGCTCCATCAGTGTCTGTGCTTGGATACACCATACCTTGATCAGAGATGCATTTGCCCAACCTCTGTGCAGGCTTTTGTCCACTCCTGCACCAGAGATTGCCATGGGGCATTGTGATAGATTAACCCAGTGTCTCCTCTAGTCTCTGGGGAGTGAGTCTCCTTACCCACCAGTGTTTTAGGAGAGGATGTTAAAAGAACCCCAGCAAGCTCATAAGGCCAGGCTTAGCTAAGGATAGCAATCAAGGTTCACATATGGCAGGGAGGAGACTGTTTGCTTTAGATTTCTTTTTTTTTTTTTAAACTTAAAAAGAAAAGAGAATTAGAAATGCTTCCAACAGTCTCCATTTTTCTCTCTCATATGTATACCTATCTATATGTGTATCTATGTATTTGAAAAACGCAACCCACAACTTTTGGTTTAAATTTGATCTGACAATATCCCTTTAACATGAAACTCCAAAGCCGTAATTGATACCCCAGTTGGACATTATCATAGATTATTTCCTGTCTGTGTTTTGACTGTCCTTGTCGAATGGCTTCCAAGCCCAACACAGAGTCAATGAAGAGAAACAACCCTCAGCTACTATTATTCCTGTTACTCATTCTACCAAAATAATAAAAATAATGAAACCACAGCCTGCCTTGAACAGTAAAGATCTCTTAAAAGCCCTTCCTAAACTGAGCCTTGACGTATCTTGCATATCTTAGGGAACAAAAATAAAGTTGGTAGGTTGGAGAGAGGAATTACCAGTGATGTTCCTTGGCTGGGCTTGTGTCCACACTGCACATAAAGCACTGCCTTGGGTGCTGATGTGAGCACTGGGAACTCCCCGTCCCACCCAGGGCTGACCACCCAGCTGCCGTGAGCCCTGGCCACACGCTGGCTCTGCTGCGGCACTGCCACTGCCCCGGCAGGCGGGAGCCCATCTGCGGGTGGCCGTCTGTGCAGCTCCACGGTCTGCACTGGCCACAGCAAACCTGGCCTTCAGCGGGGCTGAGGAGAATTCTCCTTGCCAAGAAGAATTATGGGCTTCCCCTCCCAGCTCTCCGTGAGGGCAAACATGGTGGGTAATGACTGAGGTACAAACCCCAGCGAATGCTAGACAGCCACTGTGCCAAAACTGAGCTAGGTGATATTTTTCATCTAAGGCTTTCTATACTGGGAGAAAAAAAAAAAAAGAAAAAAAAATTCCTCTCCTGATTTAGTGGTACCAAAAAGTTTTATGAATTCATACCTTTTCCCCTGAGCAGTTAATTTAGACAGGGAAAAAGCACCCAATAATAATACCAAAGCCCCTTCCCGTCCAATCATTTCATTCCAGTAGGTTGGAAAATAAATGTTTTCCATTATTTGCCTTGGAAATCGGTCTTCATTTAAAAATAAATTAGTTAATTTACCTTTCTGTATTTTTACATGTGTTTAAAGATGGCTAACACTGAATTTAAAATGTCGCTATAAAAATGCCTATTTATTTTCACTCTCATTTGGTTAAAATCTTCTTAAAAATTCATTTAAACAAAAAAAGAACTCTCTCCCCTCCACTTCTCTTCTTTTGTTTTTATCAATCCAAGAAAATAAGCCAAGAAAGCAGAAAGGGTAAAGTCAAATACAATCTAAATCTCTTCACCTATGGTGAAGCCTATGAGGTTTCCGCTGGGATCTCTGAGCAAAGTGGCTTTTCCCAGTTCCCTTTGGCACCTTTGTTCTTCCACCCCTGGACAGGTCCCTTCCTGTCTCCTGGGCATGGGTGTCTCTGCTGCGCTGCTCAAGAGCTGCACCCAGCTGTCCTGATCCTAGTTCGGTTCCAAATGCAAAATACAAGAAATGAGATTATCAAGGAGACTGCAATATGGATACAAAATTGATCCATTTTTATAGTTTTACTCTGTCAACTTCATAGACTAATTCCTGTTTTTGAGGGAGCAGCAAACGCAGCTTTCCAGTGAGACACACAGTTCTTTCCTCTCATCTGCTTCAGACTTAGGTTTCTGAACTGCTCTCAAACTGTCTTGAGAATATTGTTGAGGTGTGATATGGAGACCCAGATTTTGCTCAATAAAGAACATCTCTTTGAACTGTGAGAGCAAAATTATGCAAACGGAACTTGTTTTTTTTTTTATTTCCATGTGGCCGGATGGAAGGGACAGGAGCTATCTTGCTCTGATACTACTCAGGTGCTTGGCTGTGGCTTCAAGATCTGGCAAAGTTAGCAACTACTGTAAACCAGAGGAGCTTTTAGGTCAAGGGATCTCGAGGTACACCCAAATAAACATTAAGTATTTTTTTGAACAGTTTTGTGCATGCTCTACCAAGCCAATCCCAGGACATCCAGGTAAGGAACTCCCAGCCACAGTTTCATATAGTTTTTTTGGCTGCTTTATGTTAGTTTCTTTGGGTTCATCTACTTTTCTTTCAAGAGAGGTTTTTCTTAGGAACCAGGTCACAGTCATCTGTATTCTGAGGGCACAAAACCAAAAGGCCACATTGTCACCTGGTGAAACTCCAACATGGTGATGTTATAGCTGGTAGAATTGGTCTCCAAGAACATGAAAGTGTGAAAATCTCTCAGAGATTGTTGAAAGAGTGATCAGTGGTGACCATGCAGGAGGAACCTCAGGGCAGCAGAATGAAGGGGAAAAATGTTTTCAACTCTCATAGTCTTAAGGCAGGAAGGAAAGGCAGTTGGGGGAAATTATGTAAAACAAACAGGCATCACACAATGTACAATAAGGAGAGGGTTGAAAGAAGGTAAGATGGATAATTAAGCAATAAGACACGACAGGCTGCGCATTTCTGGGTGATTATGCTATGATGTTCTTTAGGAGCAAATTTTTTATGCACTAGAACTAGAATCACCCCCCAGGGACAGGCTAGCAGGAGGGTCTAATTGCTGTTATTACAAAAATAATTTTAAAATTAAAAAGTAAATAATAATAACAGGAAGAAAAAGGGACAACCTTTCTCTGCATCGTGTTGTTTGTTAGAACATGTGGTGGGAAAAGAAATGACATCAACTGGAGTTGGTCATCAGAGGGAGGGCAGTCACATCCCTGTGAGCTAATCCCTGGCTGCGTCCTGCTGATATGCCGGCTTTTGCATGGCTTTTCTTCTTTCTTTCTCATTCTTGGCCTAGGTTGCCTGCCTTCACGTCAGTACGCTCAACTAACTTCTCTTGCGTCAAGAACTTCAATCTTTTATCCCTTTATGAAAAATCCTAATTTTGCTCCTTGCCTTATTCTATTTCTCCTTTTTAGTTTAAAAAAGAAAATCAAAACTATTTGAGATATGGAAAGTCATACATACTGTTCCTGTGGTCCTGAAGCATTTGATATTTCTTCTAAAAGATGTTTTCATCCCTTCTACTCTGCCACTCCCCATCGTCTACACATCCATGTCCTTCAGTGAATCTATAAGTAATTGGGGTTCAATACTATCTCTTCATTGAATGTGAAGGAAGATAACATACCAGAAAAGAAGTGTTTATCTTCTTTACCATGTAACAGTGGATAATAATAAAACAGTTATTCAGGCAGGTGCTCTTAGCTTACATGGTGTTTTGCTACCACTGAGCGACATTCTTTTATACACAGAAATCATCTATTTAAATTAGTTTGGTTGGGAAACATTCTATGTGAAATATTTTCTGTTTTCAGGACCAAATCTCCTATTCCTATGCTTCTGAACCAAATGCTTTGAAAAATCCTCATTCTAGAGAAATTCAGTAATGTCGTTAAAAAAAAAAAAAAAAAAGGTTGTTCCATTTTGCTAAGAAAAAGACATTCTGAGATTTCCATGGAAATGGCATTCCTGTTCTTTGTAGTTCTGATTGGTTTAATTTATTCCCAATTAGACTTTTCACCTAACACAGATTTCTGATCAGATAATGACTCAAGAACATTTAGTTGCATTGGATAAATCTGTCTCAGCAGCTCCAGATTTAGTCTTTACACACCTTGGATTTTCCCTTAAAGGCACAAATGTTTCAAGCAAAGCAAATAGACTCCCTAAAACTGGTCTCCAGCCTCCACTGTCATTCATCCCAGCTGAGACTCCAATATCTTTTGGGAAGGTCTATATCTTTATCTGCTAAGTGGTATCAGGACTCAGCTCTTGATAGCTGCTGTAAAAACAGGAGTTCAGCTAAGACTACATGAAACAGAGGTCAGCAGGAAAAGAAGATGCATAGAGAAATGAAACAGCATACCCATGTTCACATCAGAAATAGTAGCAAGATCAGGATTGGATTTCAGTGTGTCTGAAACTCAACCCAGAACTGTGCCATTAGGGGATATTTTGGTTTGTTGTCAGGGAACAAACATGGGGGAAGAAAAATCCAGCTCACTACTCTCCCCAAAATCAATCATGTTCATGTGAGTTATATTTATCAAAATGAAAAAATGGTCAATAAAACTGTGTTCTCAAAAATGAGATTTTGCCTAATTTAAAATACAAAACAACAAAACACAAGATAACCCCAACAGCAAAACAGCCTTGAAAAGTAATTTAAGCTTTATAACTTCATTGTACTCGCTACATTAGGAGATGAGATGCTTTTCACATGCCACCGCATATTATCATCATCTTATCAAAGAGATGAATCTGTGACCTTTAACATCAAAGCCTGGGCTACATCATTAGAATTAAAGAATGACCTGCAATACTTGTTATCATTAGGTGACTCAACTAGTGCAATGGGAACATGACATTATATATATATATGTTATATATATGTACATACATATATATGTGTACAAACATATATACATACTGCTGTAGAAAGAGGAGAATATGTATCTCAGGAGAGAGAGAGTTAAATTAATCACCAGTAAGTGAATGCAAAGTTGCTTATGCAGACATTTTCTTGTAAAAATCTGGTCTCTGTCTATGCAGTAAGTACATGCAGAGACTTGCTGTATCCAGGTTGACAGCTCTGGTGTTATACATTTGTGGGGAAAGGTTAAACAGCATCGTGGCACCACTTGGAAAGACTTAATAGATCGAATTGTACCTTCTTAGCCTCCCACATTTTCTAAGGTAAACTGCAGTGGGAAATTCCACAAAGTTGATAAACAAATTTCTACCTCATGGACAGTGTTAAGCCATCATGTCAAAAGGCTGGGAGAATGAACTGATACTCCCAATTTGAAGGGAGGAAAGAAAAATATCAAACAAGGTGACCCTTTTCCTTTTCTGTTGCTGTGAAGGAGTTCCCTTGACCCTCTCCCATTCAAAAGGAGTCAGATGTAGCAGCTCCAAAAGAAATAAAAATCATGGAAGAGACAGGGATGTATCAAGGGTGGGAGGGAAAGAAAAGTTTTCTAAATTGGTTGAAATAGTAAGAGAAATGAGTGGAGAGAGATGATATTTGTCATGCTATTCTGAATAGAGCTTCACAGATATTGAATGCAAAGAATTTCTTTTACTGGGAAAGGACCACTTACCTGCTGAAATATTAACTTTTTGCTTCCCAGGGTCACCTCCCTGCTTACCCAGAATCGCTGTGGTGACTAATCCTGTGCATCTGCCAAGGCCAATGCTACTCAGCTCATGACCAGGGTCTTGCTCTCTGCCACCGGCCTCCCCCATGACACATGCCTAACCTCACTTGGAACTTTAAGAAAGCTCTGGTTCTTAAGCTGAGGCATCTCTTAGGGCAGGCTTGAAGGTTTGCAGTGTGGTAGGACAGATGAACTTGGTTTTGAAAGGTTTAAGACCTGCTGGATCTGCAAAGGTCACAGCTCACCATCTGCATCATCTCACCAAGGAAGTCCTGCTCAGTACAGTGCAGGAGGAAGCTTAAAAAGGAGCTGCATGGGAGGATAATGAAAGGGATGAGTGGGGAGGTTGTTTCACACAGAAAAGCAGAGTGGTAGACACTGTGAATTTGTATATTTATTTCTATATTCTGTATTTATTTCCATTGTCTTTTGTTGTAAAATGATGGTCTCACTGCTTCTCAGAGCAAACTAATCAAGCTCAAGTATCCAAATCAAGTTCAGTGTATAAACCCTTCTCCTATTTTTTAGCACCCTTGCCTTCAGCTGGCTGGACAAAGGAATGGAAACATTCAGAAGACAACACTTCAGGGTACCCATCAGAGGCTCTCTTACCTGCTGCTGTGGGGCAGAAGATGGCAAACAAGTTTTCTCCATCAGATCCACCTGGCAGATGTATCTCTACTCATTGGGGGAAGGTGAGGCAGAGAGAAAACAGAACTGAGACCAAAACTCAGTTCAGTGAAGAGGTGCTGGAGATGAGATGTAGTGATTCAGTTGTACTTGGGCTCTGCACAGAGGCAATGTTACCAGATCTCCCGGTGCTGTTCCTGGTGCACTGGGCGTGATGGTACCAACAGGCTCTGACTGGGAGGCAGGGTAAGAGATTAGGCAGCCATTCCAGGAGATGACTGTTGTCTCATCTTGTAGCAGCAACCTGGCAAAACAGACCCAAAGTCAGAGAAATCTCTTCTTGTCAGACTTGTTAGCACCTCAGAGGGGTTTCTCTCACCAGAATTTTCCTGGGAGAAAATTATTCCAAACATCTGCAAATGAGTGTAACAGTGGCCTACTTCAATTCCCATAAAGTAAATTTTTCTTTAAAAAAGCCTTTGCTTCCCCCCCCCCCCTTTTTTTGGCTTTTCCTTCTGTCACTTGCATCCTACCCCTTTTTTTCTAAACTTTTATAAAGTTGTTTCATCTGATTTTCTTTTTTCCTCACTTCTTGAAGCTGGAAATATACTCATTAAGATTTTATTGGGGAGAAAAATAACAAAAAGGTTCCACTCCAACGTGGTGCAATTCTAATCCACCTAAAAGACAATCAGCAGCAGGAAGCATCCAACCCTCTCTGACACCCCACCCAACCTACAACCCTAGTCAAATTTTTCTCATGATTTTCAGGTCAACCATGTACTCAAGAGTCTCCATACTCATTTTACTCGTTCAAGTAAAATTTCTTTGCAAGCTTTCCATGCAGCCTGGAGCCTACAGCTATTTTTGAATCTTTCTGTCTTTCTAAGGGCGAGGCAGAATCAAGTTACCTTGTCATCAAATTCTCATTTTGGCAAGAAGGGTGGTGGGGGTGAAGAAACAGAGGACTTTATAGCAATAATCACTAACCAAAACACTTCAGAGTGCCTGAACTTGTTACTGCGTCTGTTCAGTTCTTCAACGATATGTCAAGCAGAAAGAAAACAGCCTAATTTTTCACAAGCCTGGTTGCTTTCTGAAGTTAACAACAACACAGCAACTTGTTTGAACTAGTGAATGGAGGGAACATTCTATTAATACCAGAGTCACAGTCCCCCATTCCCCATAACCCACCAGATGTCTGAATTTAAAGTGTCACCTCACGAATAACATCAGTTTCTATTGGCAAAATCTTGGTCTGTATTCCAAATGCCCTAGAGGCACTGAGCTGTTCTTGCAAGGTCTTTGATATGGTCTGTTAATAATATGGTTGTAAAAGGCCATGTGTATTTATGGTGCATTATTATTAATATAGCTCCTGTTCCCATCATTGGTTTTTTATTATTTTTACATTATTTCCTCTCAGGCAACCAGATTGCTCTGGAGACTGAAGTATTGTACAAGTCCTCTCACCTTTCTATCGGCTCAGTTTGGTATCTGCCCGCTCCCTTGCTGGTAGATGGTATGGCATAGCTATGTGTTCACATCAACACTGAAGTTTTTAAAGAGGAAAGATTCTGGGAAGAGAGATAAATTCTGGGAAAACTCTGAAGGAAACCAAAATAAACTCGTTCCCCATGGAATGATTGTGGCAATTTTCGAATGTCTTTTCTTCCCTATACTCCAAAAAAAGACGCAAACCCCCAAAAATGTTTGGGCCAAAACTTTTTTGGTCTTCGTCAAAAAGTCAAAATTCCTGTGGAAAGAAGACACTTTTCAAAAAAATGTACATTTAGTCAAAGCTTCAGTTTCCCAGTAAAGCCAGAGTTGACTACAGCTCTGCCAAAGCTGAGTGAGATTGTTGGGCAACTCCACCTCCTCCTGTCACAACATTGTCGTGGGCCAGTTGACTTGATACATGGGTTTCACATGGCATAGAGAGAAAAGTCAAAAGCTTTGCTCATCTGAACCATCAGGTAATAAGGAAGAGCAGAGCCTAGGTAAGGAAAGGAGC
Organism: Empidonax traillii; assembly: GCF_003031625.1. Classification (NCBI taxonomy): domain Eukaryota; kingdom Metazoa; phylum Chordata; class Aves; order Passeriformes; family Tyrannidae; genus Empidonax; species Empidonax traillii. The sequence goes on from NW_020955198.1 coordinate 1,632,013, forward strand.
TGAGAAGGAATTGGAGGCTAAACCCTTGTCTGGATTGGTGCAAGATCATCCCAGCATTTTGGATCGGAGTAACCTCCTAAAAAGGTCTTTGTTCCCATGATTTAGAGCTCGCCCTAGGACCTGTGGTCTGGTGAAGACACCCATTGCAGTCCCAGGAGCCTTTCCTTCAAGTCAGCCAAGAGCCTGAGGAAAGGGGAATCTGTTGGCTCTGGTTTTGGAGACCTCATGCATACACGTACCTCTATGTGAGGGTCAGCGCCACTCTCAGACACTCTGTGGATTTCATCATTCTTGATGGTTTCTTTTTTCTTTGTATTTTTTCTTTTTTTTTTTTTTTTCTTTTTTTTTGTCTGATGTCTAAAATCAAGGAATCATGCAGCTGGAAAACATCTGCCAGTTCTTTGTGCATGGAAAAAACATAACACATGGCAGGGATGATAAGTAATAATAAATAATGATGATGATGAAATCATTTGGAGAGGCACAACAGTTTGATTTGTCCAGAGCAAGCATCACACACTCTCTGTCTGGGCTAAGAAGGATAAAGAGACCACTGTCATTTCACATTTTGCAAATGGCAACACAATTTTAAGACATTTAGGAGGAGCAGATGCTGAATATGGCTTAACTTTTTGTGGGTTTGCTCATTAGTGCCAAGACAGAGCCTCTTCAGGTGTGCAAAAGGAGCCTGACCTCCTGAGTGCAGGTCTATTTATATATGAGTCACAAATCACTGTCTCTCCTAAAACTAACAAAGCTAGGCCAAAGAATGACATAGCCTACCAATGATGTAATATTCCATTTTCTATGTTGTTACCTAATACAGGATTCTGAAATTGGATCCAAGGGACAAGTTATATATTTGCTTCCCTTAGGTTATCACAAAAAAAGAATAGCTTTTCACCCAGAGGACATGATTCTTGGTGTCTCCCAAGCATCCATGCAGAAATCAGCTCTAATTGTATTCCCACAGATCTTATCTAGACCTTCATCAGTGTCCACCTAAAAACTTCTTCTGGGGTTTATGTTGTGCCTGGTCATCTCAGACTGTAGGAAATGATGTTGTAAAACCCAGTGAGTGTTATCTGATGGAGAGGGACAAAGAGGATTATTTAATGAGTTGTTGGGTCTCAGCTGAGTTTCCAAACTGCAGGTGTTCTCCTTAATGTTTGCCATCAGGTTGGTGCTCTCCTGTTTTTCTAAGTAATTAGGCCCCAATGACTCTTGATTTTGGAAGGATCTGAAGCTGTGGCATGTCTGCAGGCAGAATAACAGGGATGGTAGGAAAGGAGTACTGTGCACTGTAAAAGGAAGGTCCATATTCATGCAAGGGAGAGTGTTCAGTTGAGGAGAAGGTGATTCATATGCCCATGTGTGTGGAGGGCTGCAGAACACTGATAAAGTGAGTGTGCCAGGACTATGTGTATTTAAGGCTGGCTGAACAATGTGATACCAAAAGTCTCAAAAGACAGCAACAGTCTTGTCTACCTTCATACTTCAGCTGTTTATGGGAGATACCTCGAAAGAGCCTGAGATCTGAACTTCAAGGGCAGCCATCCCATAATGTCTCTAGTAGGATGATTCACAGATGGAAAAAATATTGAAAAAAACCCAGCATTAACACTCACAATAGGCCATGCTGTCTGTGTGTGTCTCTGTGTGCACTTTGCCAGCATGTTTGTGTGAGTGTAAACACAGCAGAGCATTTACTTTGTGTGTGTGTCTGCTGGAATGGTTGAAACTTAAGATTAGAAAAAAAAAAAAAAGGAAAAAATGCAAAGGAATCAGAGCTGAGCAACCCGAGAATGATGATGCAATGATATTGCAGCAGCAAAAGCAAAATGATCTGCTAAAAATACACCAGAGGGATCTAAATATTTCCATAAACAGATGGAGGTCGGAGCCCAAATGGAAGAGAAAAATGTAAGTAAAGGAAATTGCATTTGACAACCATAAGGGTCTTATAGTTCTTCTGTGTCTTTTATCCCAAAAGGGTTTTTTACAGATGCTTACACTTGGGCAAAAGAGGAGTCTGATCCCACAATGCTTTACTCACACAAGTAACCCTAATTTATGTTCATAGACTCAAAGGGGCCAATGAGGAATACCTTGTATGAGTTCTTTTAGAGGAGGCATCTGGCAGTGCTTTATAGTGAAGGCTGCAGAACAGTTTTCATGCTAAACCCCTCTTTTATTCATTCTCATAATTTTTTCTTTTTCAGAGCATTTGCATTGTCGCATGAAGTTGTCCAAACATAGTCCCTGCCTGAATGTGAATTTTATTGGGATGCATGGAGAAGGACAGCTTCAAGCTGACTGGAAAAATATGCTTTCCCATAAACAAAAAGGTCCAAGCCTCTTCCTGCCTGTTTCTTGCTCCTTTATCTAAGCAAATGAGAAAGGGCTAAACTTTCTTTGCTGGGTTGTCCTATAGGGAGACAGGGATGGTTAAGTTTGGTGAAATTTCAAAATAAAAACCACCCTAGAAATATTCTAAGTTTGTAGGTACCTGAAATCCTGAATATGTCCTGCAGTGGTGAAATTCAGCTAGAGAAAGGTTATTAAAGAGCTGTATGGCACAGACTCCTTAGAAGCCAGATACCTGCGCTTAAGCCTTACTTTGATCTTGCCCAAGTTCACCCAGCTATGAGTGAGAATCTGACTTTCTGACTGGGAAACGAAACCCAGATGTGTTACCAGCTGTAGCATTTCCCTGTGGTCCTGATGGACTACTGTGGCTCACAACAGAACTTAGACAGGATTAAAAAGCATCATTATAACACCTCTCCCGTCTGGAAATTGCAATCTTACTATTTGAAGACTAAGAAGTACCCAAGCTAGGGAACCTTGACTCTTGAACTGCTGCAGCTTAAGTTCTAAGCAAGGATGAAACTTTTTGAATCCACACCAAGACAACTTCTGAGTGGGGGACAAACAAAAACAAATTTGAAAGATTCTACAAAAATTCTTTTTTTTTCTGGAGAAAGGAAACTAGCTCCTTTTTAGGGAGTAAACAATTTCTTTGGGTTACTTTGTTTGTTTTATTTGCAATTCTTGGTCATGTCTAATAATCAGCCTAGAAGGAGAAGGCTAAAATGCTTTTTCAAGAGGTAACCCCCCCCCCTAAATCAAATATGCTGAAATGACTTATTTTGAGAATACTTGGCTTTAAAGTTTCACGTTTCACACTCTCCTTTCTAAACAAGCATCTGTCCAAACCAACACATTTCTAGGAAAATGCATTTCTTTTAAATGGAGATTTTAAACAGGAAAATATCTTATTGGAAAAAAATGTGTTCTGATCTCTTCTTCAGACAAACAAGAGTGACCATTTCATACAGCATTTGGAAGACCAAGCTGTTCTATCTAGATATTCTATCTATTTATATGGATACCTCCAGACAGCTTAGTGAATTTGAATATTCAGTTTAATCCTTGTTTTGTGTGCTGCACAGTTCTGCCTTGGTCCATCATATGAGTGTTCCAAGCTATACGTGCTGGACCAGAGGATGTGTCAGGTCCCTTCCAATCTAAATGAGTTTGTTATTCTAACCGTGGCGTGCCAAACACAACATATAGTAAACCCATCAAATTCCTTTTATCCTACTGTACTTTAATTATATTCATGATGATGATGATGATAAATAAGCACCTGTAATTATACACCCTAAAATGAAATTGACATTATTGGGTATGAGGCTTGAGGGCCTGATTACAGGACACTCATGCTAAAAGTACCTCAAGTTCTGTTTTAAAATGATGAAAGATCAGTTAGGTGCTCTTTGAAGACTCTAGACAAACTGCAGTTTCTTTTGTCACTTCAGATGTTTTCTAATGACAAACTGTAAATTTCTGTTCGGGGAATAACAGATCCAAACAGTCTAGCTTGGATTTTTTTTTTTTTTTCCAAGAACAGAAGAAATGAAAATCTTTCTCTTGCAGAAATACAAGATTGTTTGCAACCTACACACGTGGCTTGTGTTCTGTGCAAAGGCAGGAGAGGTTTTCTTCCACTGCTCTTGAAAGTGACAGGAGGGGTCAGACCTCCTGCATTACCCAGCCCAAAACTTTCCAAGCCTCTGCTTGGTATTTTTGCTGCTGCATAGCTGAAAGGAATTTTGTTTCACCTGTTCTACACTCTGAATGCCTTGTCTCCATATGGTGATACACATCATGTTGTTGCTGTAACTTCAAGCAGCACAAACAGCATTAGGAAAGAAGCTGTATGAAAACACAGCAGAAATGGGTTGGTGATGCCCTAAAGATTTGCTTTGGGAAAGGCTTGGATTGCTGCAGACAGCTCTTCTCCCTTTGCTATGTACTGAGGTAAACTCCCAGCCTGGGCTTGGCTCACTCTGACTTGTGAAGAGTCACTGCTGATGTTGATTTATTTAGCGGTTGAGTGGTAGGTTTTGGAAGAGGCAGGAGGAAGCTCTCCCTTCCTGTTCACACACAGCTGTTCTCCTCCGAGACCCATCTGGATTCACTGGAGGACAACTGGCCTTTGCCAGAGCTCTATCGCAGGCAGTGTTTACAGCTGTCCTGTGTGGAAGACCGGTGTGTGGTCTGAAGCTATCGATGGAGGAGTGAGACAAGTGCATTCCACAGAATTTATTCTCTCCACATCTTCCGGAGCTCCACAGACTCCATGGTATCAGCTGTCATGAACCCCTCAGACCTGGACAAAGCAGGTTAACAGAAGATTGTGCAGGGCTACTGGTGCTCCTTGCAGGAGCCATCATATTGTACACAAGCTGCTATCCATTGGAAAGGACTTCAACACAGGCTTTGCCTTCAGAAGCAGCCCCCTCCCGTGGTATGTGGAGCTATATAAAAAAATCTCTGGCAGAGGGGAAGCTGTGTGCGAACATGAGCTCTCTGTGCCTGGAGAGGTAAGGTAAGGGTTACCGGAGCTTCAGGAATACTTCTTTTTAAAGGAATCTGCAAAGCAAAAAAAGGCCATGCAAAGTTTATCTCTTTAAAACATAAGAATGAAGTACAAGTATCTTTGAAGCTTCTGATCTGTGGATCAGATGAGGAAAGACTGGGAGCAAGGAATTCACCTATGGTAATGTTGTGGAGGAGTTCTGCTCTCACTCATCCCAGCAGAGAGGGCAGCCCCACCTCTTGGCCCATTCCAGAGGCTACAAATGGCCTGATTTCAAAGTCCTTTGGCAACAGAATTATCCAAATCCTGCTACTAATAGTGTTTAGGAAACATGGAGCCAGATGCAATGTGTGGATCCCATCCTTATACTATTAGTGGTGGCTTTGCCACATGGGTGGATTCAAAGCCTTTCAGAAGAGCATCCAAATTATAAACTCTCCAGGACAGTGAAGCCAGGCTCCCACTTAAGGCAGCAGATTGTCCCTAGTAACTTCTGCAGCAAACCACCTCATGTAGAGCTTGCTCTCACTGAAGTGGGTAAACATGCACTGCGAGTCAAGTTACCAAATTGCTCTAATTTCCTTGGGACCTTTTGCTTAATGCTGGGAGCAGGACACATTGCAAGGACTCTGTTGTCCTTCTGATACAGTTTTCATCTTCTGTCCAGGTGTTTATGCTTTTTGAAACAAAGGAAGACCTATGATAAAGCCTGAAGATCTGGGGAAAAGATTCTGATTTCCTGGATTATTTCAGCATCAGGACCTGGGACAACTACACAAGTTCATCACTGCTTTCAAAGTCTTTCACTGAATTTCACCCTACTTTATGTTATTTTCAGTAGAGGACTGTAGAGTCCTTTACTGGTCCTCTCAGAGGAAGGTAAGGGCAGATTTCAGAAAAAAATTTGTGGAGGCAAGCTCAGGCCTCAGTAGCACAGCTCTGCAGTGGAGAAACTTTCTTACCTCTGACTACATTTATTTTTAGTTTGCTTTAACTCAGTAAATTCCACAGCGTACTGAAGGCACCTGAAACAATGACAATATGAGCCTATGTGAGTCTGTATGATGGAGCTCAATGGATAGTCCATCTGCCAGCCAGAATCCAGAAGAACTTCAGTCCTATCTCTCAGTGGACTATATGTATGGCTTCTCTGGAGTTCATCCATCTCCAGTTTAAACCACTCAGCTTCATATAAATGTGTCCCAGTTCTGCTCTGAGTTACACCCACTGGCTTGAGCAGAACCACATGAATGTCAACAACAGAAAATGACCAAAGCAGAATTTAACCCTATTTCTTTTCCTCATACACTTTTCAATGCAAGTTAAGAAAGTGAAATCTCAGAAACACTTAATCTGGAAATAGCTGTCCCCAGTAGACAACATAGTTCACTACATGGGGAGATGGAGATTCTGCAGGATTAATAACATGGAAAAGTGCATTATTCGATGTGATAAATATTTGGAAGGCAAGTTTATTGTCAAGAGTATAAAGACCCACCCGTTACTTGGAAAATCAGGACAAAGTAACAGAATATCTCACTTTAGGAAAAACATCAAGGAGAAAAGAGGAAGTTATCCAAGAACTGGGGAAACTTGACCAGAGCCTGTGGGGATTTTAAATTGCAAGGCTGTTTGTTGTTTGAACTGAGTCACACCGAAGTAACAGAGAATTTGTCCTTGGCAGCAGAACTGTTAGAATGGAGAGTTAATTCTCCCTAGTGTCAACCCACTGAATCCAGGTCATCATGTCTTAATTAAAGTGTACATGGTATGAAACACCATTGAACGTCAATCCAGTTCTTTAGTGTGCAGAATACTATGTTTATTTACAGGGTTTGGCAATCAATTCTGGAAAAAAAATAAAGATACTAAAATATAAAGTGTGTTCACTAATGGGAGAAAAACACCGTCATGCCCTGGATTCTATTCTCAGCTGGTTTTGGTGAGATTACTGCTTATGGATCATCTTTTCACACATGAAAAGGGTTCTCTGCTACCTCATCTGGGTGTAATTCAGTCTTACTGGGATGATCATGTGTGAATTGATAATGTCTAAGATGTGGAGGAAAAAGTTCCCTCCCCCTCTCTCATGCAAAGTTTGGAAGAACTTCTTCTCTGGGTATCCACCCAGACCTGGAGCAAAATTCCAGCACAACATGGAAGTTCATCACATTCAAAATCATACCCTGAAGTTTGATACACAAGGATGGAGAAAGCAGCAAATGCAGTTAGCTGTATATGCTGAAATATTACATTTATCTATGGAATAACTGCTATAGTGACCAAGCCAAGGAAAACAGCAGAGCAAGTCAGATTGGTAGAGATGAGATAGATAGAGGAAGTGCCAAACTAAATAAGGTTTGATTATGGCTACACACTGTCCTCTGCCTCTAATTTTCTCTTGCAGGGAATTTCCTAGAAGAAGGCCAGCATAAATGGTCATGCCTAGCTCAATAGTTCTCTAAAGTTAACCCATTCCTGGTTTGTGGGATTGTGCCCTCAACTGGCTTTCAAACATATGTATATGTATCAGCTAAGTCCTGCTGAGGTTTTAAGACAAATAGTGGGTCTGTTTTTCCTTTAGAAAAAAATGCAATTAACAGAAAGGCACTTATACTTGTCTTGTTGACGTTCTGCACTTGGGATGTTTAAACCCAAGGTGAATTAATCCTATAGAACACAAAAATTACTAAAATGACTACAGAGTTATCTTCTTTATATGTATCCCGATCACAATAAACCAATAGAGAGATAGCAGCAGAGAGGGTCTTATGTTCCATGCTCACAGAGACTTAGGAAAAACCTAGGTACCTTGTCCCACTATCAAAGTGACTTAATTTATTTTTCAGATGTCTTAGCTTGCCATTTTGGTAGGTTTTGTGTGCGTGTTTTTTTGTTGGCTTTTTTTTTTTTTTTTTTTTTTTTTTTTTTTTTTTTTTTTTTTTTTTTTTTTTTTTTTTTTTTTTTTTTTAATCACTAACTGACGAGTAAGAAGGTAGAAATTTTACCGTATGGCTTTATTGATTCAGCTTCATTACACTTGAGTGTCAGAGCTGAAGAAAGCAATTCCCAGGACTAGATAAAGAGAAGGCACTTGTGCACTGTATCCTGTTCGAAGAGCCATACTTACAACTCTTTGCAGGATGCATTCAAACGTGGGGTGCCAGAGTCACAGCAAAGGAAATACCTTCTGGGACCCCTGCAACATTATAGCTTCACAGCAGCCTGTGAATTTAGAGATAACCTGTGGATTGCCTGGGGAGCAAGCTTAAACTTGTACTGGACAAGAATGTAGTCAGTTAATACACAGTCCATCTTCCCTCTGTCTCTGTCCAACCAAATTAAATACATAAAAACAGACTGCCCTGTCTTCTAAAGAGCTCTTTTCCCAACAGTCTAAACTGAAATAATGAGAACAGTGGAAGGGCAGACTCAGGAATGATTCATTAACTGCAAAACAAGGGAAAATTCATACCAAATGTTCCTTGTAACTACCCCGCTGCTTCCAACAACCTTTCTTGTGTACTGTAACTTAAGGGTCAAACCCGGCATTAAACTTTCACATGAGGTCTACACACATAAACATGGAAACTGTGTGCCTGTAAGATGCTCCCCGCAAACATGAAAAACCTGCTGTGGATTGCTTTGGTAGCCAGCTCCTGTAGTTGCCAGGCCTCCACACAGATTCAGGCAAGTATCCATGTAGGCAGGTAACTAACTAACTAGAACATGCTGAGGGAAGAGGACAAGACCATCCCAATGGCACTTTGCAAATTCCAGAAACCTCCAGCTTAGGGAAAGTACCACAGGTTCACACCTGGGAATTTCCATGCTAGATGGTGGATTTAGCTCAAAAAATAAGCTGCAGAGTCATTAAGGGCTTTGAGACTCTCAAGGCCTTTAAAACTGTGGCCAAGAGAACTGTGTCTCAACACCCAAGCTGGGCACTGGAGCAGCTCCAAAGTCTGAGGTGAAAAGAATGATGAAAGATCCTTAACACTTATGCCTGCTTTCCAATATAGAGTGGTGATGGGGGATATCTCCATGGTGTATGCAATGCTTGCAGCCCCAGTCCCTGAGTGCAGTAGTACTAGAACTGCTGACACATCTTCAGAGGGGGAGCTGTCAGTAGAGACCTTATGCAACACTGTAGCTGTTTTATGCAAAAATTCATAAAATTATTAAAAGCTTCTGCAGAATCAAAGAAAACTCAAGATGAGAAAGGCCAACAGTTTCTTGGATCAAGCAACATTGTCAGCTCAAATGTTGTCAGGCTTGCCTGTTTCTCTCTTCTCTCTTAATTTGTTCGGACTAGTTTGAAATGAGTCAGTGATGGTGCTTTCCTCAAGCTAGCTATGTAGCTTCAAGCTCTCACTGTGAGAAATGTCATCCTCATGTTTGGCCAGCCTTTTATTTCTATAACCCTCCATTTTGCTGTCTCTCACTGAACACACCAAAAATCCCACCCTCTTTTCTATTGTTTCCAAGTAGATTCTGGGGGTTTGTTACCTTTTCGCATCACTTACGGCACTTCCACGCAGACACATCTGAACAGCCTTACTCCTACTGCAAGCAGTTTGGGCATATGGTGGTTCTGCTTCAGAAACCATGTACCTGTGTTGCTGAAACCAGAGTTTGGGGTAAGAAGCCAAGCTAGGAGGTAGGATATGGTTTAGTTTGAAAGCAATATCATGTTAATGCACATATACAGCCATAGAAATGTAGCAGGGCTGTTACAGTGACATCTAAGGTTTCCCTAGACATTCCTGCTCTTTCCACCTTGTAATTTTATATAGTGAGCCAGTAAAATAAATGAACAGCAGACATAGGAATCTGCCTGGAAGTACAGTGATCCCAGTACTGAGGATCTGGACCCAGCTATAGGTCTTGCTTTGAGGCTTGTCTTTAACTTTTGTGGACTCATCAGCCCTCCTGATTTCATGTTGGATGAAAATATGAGAATTTTTAAAAATATTATTTATGTAGATGTTTTACAAGTAGTCCACAAGTTGGAAGTGTAGCCCGTGAAGGTAATTCATCAGTTAGCCACTCAGCCTATTTCCTTCTTTTGCACTAAAGACCTCACAAGGTTTTAAGCTGGCAATTAAAAACGCTGCAGCCGTTTTATTAGCCCTGCATGCCATCTTGTTCTACCCATGTTATTTACTTATGTTAATTGGTCAGGTATTAAAGAACAAACACAGCAATTAATTAGTGGTCTGACCAGAATTATAAAGAAATAAAGGCTTTTCATGGGTGTCAGATTTGAGTCACTCACAGAAGCTTACAGAGTGAAAAAATGAAGAGGGATGAATCATGGTCAAAAGAAACATTTTGAACCATGCAGTATGGCATCCAGATGTGTGGGAATCAACTGTTCTTTTAGTTCAGGGCACAGTCAGTCTTTGAACAGGCATTCATTCTCTCATAAGGGCTGGGTTAGACAGGGAGCAGCAAGCCATGGAGAGACTGTGCTGTGAAGGGAAGCAAGCTTGATGTGGTCACTTCAAGTGTGCAGGCAGGCCATCATGGATAGAGGAAAAACATTTTGCCCCTGAGGCAGGACTCACACCAAGGACAGCAAGAGCTGCAACATGACTTCCTGTCTCAGATGTCCCTGGATGAATTTAGGTGTGACCTCTTTACTGAAAATCTGGACTTTGTGCTATCAAGGCAGTTTATAAAAAGGTAACTTTCGTGTGGTGCCTTATGCCATGTGGATGTCACATCGGGGGCTCTAGTAAGAATACCCCTGTCCTTCACTTGTTTGTAGTGCAAACATCACCTCAACCTGTCCTTCTCTAGAATCGAAGCCATTCAAAGTCCATGACAGTTTTAATGGTTATTGTTCATTGTCTTTGATGGTCATTTGGGAAAAGAACTTCAACTCTATAATTCTTGGGCCACTGAAGAACTGTTAGAGTCCATCATATTATGAAAACATGAAAAGGTTACTGAGGGAAGGCAGACAAGTGCAAACTTGCACTGAAAACTCAAGTATCCATTCTGTATGCAAAACCCTTACAGTCACCAGCCAACACTTGCAGCTCAGTACATGAAGAGCTCAGAGGTTATTTGAGGTGCTCCAAAATGGTCCTCCTTGGCTTCATAGCCCATGACTCCACTACAGAAAGATTTCACACTAAAAAAGCCCTCTGGTAACCAATCCAGGCAGATAATGAGTCACCCATGAGATAGCAACCTATGATGCCCAGGAGAAAACAGGATTTCAAGTAGAGACTTCTGGTGGCTACAGAAGGCAGGAGCCAAAGCTGAATGACAAAAATCACACAGTATATATATGCACACACGTCCATGAAACGAACAAGTTTCAGACTTTGGGACATTACATTTTTGGCTGCTCCAGTTCAGAGTCTGCAAAACCTCTGCTGAGCATTTGAGCACACTGTTGTTGCTATAAAGCAAAACCATGAGGAGAACCAGAGGAATCTGGCAGATTTGATGTCAGGCCAGAGCACAGTGCTAAGAAACAGCACTGGATATGACCCAGTAATGACCCACCAAACAGCTGAGAAGAGTAACAGATCTCATACTCACGCAGAAAAGGGTTGCTAGCCCCATCTATTGCTACTGTTGCTGCTATTGCCAGCCAAACACCACATCCTAGAGGACAGCGTGGCATCCACAGAGCTGCCAAAGAGACGGCAGGGAGCACATCAAGGGAAGGTCTGAGGTATCCCTTCCCCTTGCTTTTGCTGAACAAGCTGTTTGGGGAGACAGATCAATTGAGGAACTGAAAAACATCTAAAAATTAGACTAACTTCAGAATGGAAGCACTCTTCCACTCAGCAGAGAAGAAGCTAGAGAGAGGAGGTATCAGACACTTGAGGTTGTGCCTGAAGATGGCATGAGTCAAGCAATGTCAAGGGCAGATGTAGAGCTGAACCTGCCCATTTCGGGAGGAAACATCCTCCCAGCATTCACAGCCTTTATTCCCTACGCTGACAGCTCCTACAGAGATGACCTCTGGAGCAGTGTGAAGTTCCCATTACTAAGCATGGGAGCTGAGGACACTCAGTGTGATGCAGTAAAGAACAAAACATAAAAGGTCTCAGCTGTATAAGTGCCTTCAGATGGTGTAGGCCAAAAAGTGTTCAGAGAATAGCACTGTCTGAATAGTGCAGCTGTTTAGAACAAGAGATGAAATTCATACTTACATGGATGAGAGAGCTGCTATGACTTCAACACCAAGAAAGCTTGCAAATGTTATATTTCATGTTTTGACATTGACATAGTTATTAGCAGCAAAAGCGACACGAAATTAGGACAGACATGAAACAAGGCCTGAACTGAACATGTAAAATTTTTTTCCTCACTTTACTGAAGTAGGACTCCAAAGAATCTCATCCCTCTTTCTGAGAGGTATTCCTTCTTTTACTTCTATTTAGCTTGTTCACAGAAGAACACAACTGAATTAGGTCTTTCAGTGTAGGCATATCCAGTACAACCTAAGAGAAGAAGGCAGCTTGCATTGTGGGAGAGGAACCCAGACATTCCACATGACCTGCTTAAGATGTATGAAAGAAACTCTTTAGAACAGGGAGAACCACAACTATTAGCAATACTGGAATTTATTTGGGACACTAAAATTAATTTTCTTGCCATTGTGAAAAGCAGCAAAGAAGACATGCAATGAACATGGGAGAAATCAGGATTTTGAGGTTCTCCTCCAAAAAGGCAAACCAACTCCCTTCTCTATGTTGGGCAAAAAAATCCCAGATCTGCCTGAGGAAGTCAATATACAGAATCATAGGTAATTTCTTGATGGCCCTGGATCCAGTCATTAAATAGGTCTGACATTGTTAATGTATAAGAGCTAGTGTTTTTGCAGCTTGGAGTGGCATGGCTAGGAGCCACATATAGAATTATATAGACAGGATGAAATGTTTCCAAGGGAAAACATGCACAATGAGAATATGCTCTGTTCTTCCCTAAAGCAACAGGCACTGTTGCCAAGCTATGCTCAGTCAAGCTGCTGTACGTACCAGGAAATGGGCTTTCTTCCAATGTAAAGCTATAAAACAAGACAGATAAAAGGGGTTGAAATAAAAATAAAGGGAAAGTGGAAACTTTTTTCCTCTCTTATGTTTCTCTCTAGACATGGCTAACCTTAGGAAGATGCTGCCATTATGATCCACACCCTGTCACTCATGAGCTTTCACCATGCCAAGCTCTGCATTATGGCTTCAGTGACCTTGCCCATCTCCTACAGCTGAACAGGTGACCACCTGTTCCACATGCCTGAGTAGCAATTTGCAGGTGGTTCAGAGCAACACTGCTGAGCCAGTGCATACCTAAATGAAAATATGAAACTACTCCCCTGAAACAGACCTCTTTTATTCCATGGCCTTTCATGAAGTTTTGAAAGGAAAAAGTGAAGATACTCAAGAATAACTACAGCAGAATCACATCCCCTTCACATGCTTCAGTTTTGCCATTATCCTTGGTGTGAATATTTCACCCCAGAGCGCTGTATGGATATGTTGCCTAAACAGTCAGTAAGTGCACAACCCTGTCATAATCACAGCTTACTAACACATTATTGTACATATTGCTGTGTCTTCCCTTCCCTCAGCCTTGATTCAAATCCAGAATGAAGTGAAGGGAGGCACATACTTCACACAGACACTCACTCCCTTCTTGCAAAGTCCTTCAGAGCTTAAGTGAAATGTAAAGCAATTATTTGCTATTAATTGAAACAGGTCCAGGATAGCGGAACTGTTTTTGTGTGGATGATGATGCCATTAACAACAGGGAAGGAGAATGGATGAGGGAGGTCAACATATCTCTCTTCCCCCTCTAATTAAAACTGCCATTTGAAAACACCAAAATGACACATTTTATCAATGCCAAAACATTATTCTAAAACATTAAATATAGCAATGTAAATATTGCATAGAAAGTATCAACACACAAGGCACCCTCTGCCCAAATACAAATGTGAGCTGGACAAAAACAAGTTGGGAGTGAACGACTTGAGAAACTTGGAACAAAGTAAGTTTTTCTTGCTGTTGTAGCAGCCTGACATTTTTCAGTCACAAATTTACTCAGCATCACATGTTCCCAAGAAACAGTTTGCCTTGAAATATCCCTTTCCAATGGAAAACAGCTTCTGTCACAGTTTTTTTTCAGCCAGCTTTGCCTGTGGCCAGCAAGGTCCCATGGGGATCCTCTGGGGAGAGCTCAGTGTATTTGCTTGGGAGTACAGCATCCCCTCAAAAGATGGTGCTACAGATTAAGAATAGACAGCATGGAACCCAACATCTCTGCTGCAAAAACGAGGAGGATTTTTTCTTTTTCTTTAGCATTGCTTCAGTACAATGCCAGGGTATTCTGAGAACATTTGTCAGCACTGCTCTCTAAAACCTGAAGCACACACATACGGACTCATACTGAGGTCTGACATCTTAAGAACCAGCACAATCCCAGTGAAACAGTGTAAACTAAACAGAAGAGGTCTTGAGCAGTGGAATTGGCAAACTCAAGGACAAGAAGCTCTGGTAAGGGAGACTACTTGTGTTCTGTTTTGTTTAAGGAAGAGCACACCCCACACACGCCTGTGTTGCTCTGATCTGTGTTTGGGACCTTCTTGAAGTCCTGTCTCGTAGATTTTCTGGCATCTGATAAGGGTTGTGTTCCCTTAAAGCCTGTCTCGGGGGATGATTAAGAATATATTCTTCATGTTGTGCTGTAAAAAGTTGTAAACATTTGGACATTTCCACTTCTTATCCCTCTCCACCATGGCACTAAGAAATTCTCTGGAGATGGAGAATAGATAGACTCATATCATACTTCTCTTTTGCCTCTTGTAACCTTCCTGCAGAAGTGTGAGGGGCCAGGATGTGCAGAGCAATGTCTCAGCACAAGAGTAGCCAGAGGAGGGAGGAAGATGAAGTTGGACCATTTCAACAGTAGAAGCAGAAGGCAGTACAAACTCAGTGAATCTTTTTTAGGGGCAAATGATAGGGGGAATAAGGTCTGCCATCTCTGCCTAGCAGGTCTTCCTTTGCTCTGGTCAATGTCAGGCACAGGGGACGTCAGGAGAGGTGGGGTTACTTCTCCAGAAGCGGAGGGCATTTTCAAGAGCCTCAAAGACTTCCAACTTCTTTACCTTGGAAGCAGAGGCAATGAGATGACCCAGGTGCTTTGATCAAAGTCTTCAAGTGAATGTTACTCTTGGAAATCCAATTGCAGCTGGGAATAGCCAAGGTGGACCTGAGTGCCTGCTATGGAGGTGAGGGAAAATTGGGCAAGAATTCATCCCAAATCTGGAAGAGATAGCCCTGGTAAAGTGAACATAGCGATGTGACCTCTCTGAGGTTTGTTAGAAAGTGATAGAAAGCACATAGGAGAAGGTGTAAAGCTGAGGGATCCTGTGTGCTGGTGGTGCTGTGTGCTGCAGAGAGGCAGGCACAGCAGAAGACATTCATTTTGAGGAGCTGCTATAGGTTTGGGCCTGGGGTTATCGCAAAGATACAATTTACATATGGAAAAAAATAAATGCACATGCCTGAGGTTTTTTCAATTGCACCTGTGCTATGCTACCATGAAAAGTAGTATGGTCCTCCTTTAACACGGTTCTGAACCCTCTACCAGCGCTCACCATCTCTCATTTCTGAAGCTGCTGGGAGTAGGAGAGCAAAAGGGAATTGGGGAGGTATTTTCTGGGCCTGATGTTTCCTTCGTGCTCCTATGGCTATCTAAAGCCCCAGGACCCACATGTAAATGCAGTGGGAAGTAGAAGTAGTATAGGCAGGTGAGAAGCAAGACTGGAGGTGAGCAGCTGAGGTTTGCTCTCTGTAAGTTTGACTTTTAGCCTGATGACATCATGAAGGCTTATTCAGTTTGTTCAGTTTATTTGGTGTAATCTGCCAAACTGCCCCTCCCAAAAATGCCCTCACACCCCCAAATCTGCCTACTGTTGCAAAATCAGAGCTTTTTGTTATACTGAGAGACTGCAGAAACAGATGTGAGCCCGTTACGAGGGAAGGGTGACGGATGGGATTTCACTTAGGAGTGACTGAATCTGGAAAAAAAAAGAAAAAGAAAAGAACAAGGGCTTTAAGAAAATGCAACCAATAATTAATATAGGGTTTGGGCTTGCCTGAGGCTACATGGAGGCCCAGTGCTTAGGAAAGATAAAAGAGGATTAGGTACTTCACTTGTAAGAACAGCATCCATCAGCTCCAGCAGATAAGATAATCACTACAAGGGCCGTCAAGCCCTGTGCCTCCTGCGCTGGTGGCGCTGACTGGCAGTCTGAGTCAAGGTACTCCACACACCCACACGGAGCACAATTAGCAAGGTGCTGCAGGCAGGGCCGCTTTCCTTGGAAAACAGAGCTTATCCCTGCAGCTGGAGGCCAGAAACTGGGAGGTGAGTCTATTCCAGCAGTGCAATTGCTGCCATGGAGGGGTACAGGACTGATCCTGCTTCAACGCCCCCACAGATCAAAGGGCATAAGAATCTGGGAACAGACTCCTTTCAGTGGCATTAAGTAGCAACATGAACTCAGAACTGGTACCGAGTAAATACGCACATGTGTATGCACACAGGATATAGGCTAAACGAAGAACTCTGCCCTGAGATGTAGCTACAAAAACATTTAGCAAGGTTAAAGGGAAAACAGAAAGTTTCTGATTTTTCTGTTGAATACAAGGTTTTTCACGTTTACTGGGATGACTTGTCATGATTTTGAAAGGGATGTTAGACCCGCTGCTACCTAGTGCAGGCCAATTTTGATTATTAAAGAACAGACAAAGACCTAACTTAGGATCTGGGTTTGTTTTATCCCATGAGGGTAATCTGAACATTTTATTCCTTTCTGGGGCTCTGCTGGTGCTGCTGACTGTTTGAACTAGCACATGGCATTAGATAGATCTTTAGTTCTGCCCTTACCTATGATCCTATGAAATAATCTGCCCTATCTCTCTAGAGAAGTCTGAACTGCATCTTCTACGGTATGTGATATCATGTTTCAAGAGTCCCTCCCCAGAGAGCTTCTACCATTTACTTGGCTCTGCATCCCCAAGACGCATCACCAGTGGGAATTCTTCATCCTACTGACAAAACCTTTCCTTGATGTCATGGTGCTTACTCATTGCTTGGAAACCTGCTTTGCCCTCCTAATCAATTTTTAGAAGCGGCTTGGTGCCATTTGCTCTCTCATTATACTTCCAAAAAAAGAGATTCCTTCCAAGCTGGGCGATGCTGTCCCCCTTTGTCCAGTAAATTATTTATTTATAATTTTTTTGAGGACACAAAAGTTCTCCATCCAGATCCTCAGAGCTATATATACTTGGTGTGCCTTGTTCTCATATTAGGACTTGCAAAGAAGGAAAACATCTTGCTGTGCTGGATCAAGCATTTCACATCATCGTGCCCTGGCTCCCAAGACAGTTTGTGTTACCAGCCAGCTGCCTCTGCACATGGGTCCAGTTGCATCAGCCCCTACTCCCGCTCAGTAGTCAGTGGGCCAAACTCTGTCCTTACTTGGATCCAGGGACAATCTTAGTGGAGTTGCAAAGGTAAAAACAAAATTAGAATTGTGCCTCCCCTTCCATCCTCCTTCTCCAGGGAGGAGAGGCAGAAGATTAATGGGAGCTTGCTTTGCCCAGTGTTTTCCATCTGTGTAAAGCTATTCACTTTCTGGGACGGTCAGCCTAGGACTGTTCAGATCATTGTGGCCATACCAATGCTTCTCTGCTGCCCAGAAAAGTTTTATTTTACATGTGTATGCTAAACCACCAGTTTTTTAAAAATGCATGCCTCAAAATGCTGGTGAAGATGGTGAAATTTGAAAGTTTATTTCAATAAATTGCAAGTGTTTCATCATGAATTTCCATTTTTTTTTATTGTTAGCCTGTATAGCTTCAGAGGCAACCTTGAGGGAAAAAATAACCCCTTGCAGCTCCAACACCAGAAGGCAAATACATCCTTTTTCTGTCAAATGTATTACTTTTTGAAGTTCTATAGGTATACTCAAAGAGTGAAATAAGTTTGGTGCCCAATCTATCTCCTTAGTTAAGAATTTACTAGCATTGCATAAGCTTCCCGTAACAAGGTAACCAGATATAAATTCACACTAAAAATAGCCTTACTGTGTTAGTCAATCCCTAATTAACTTGCTTCAGCTGTCTTCAAAGATGCTATTTAAATCCATCCATCTTCTGGAGGCGTGGAGGATACTGATACACAGACAGAGATGCATGTCAGCTCATGATAGTTTGTATTAATTACTAGGCTATATATGTGTTTGAACATAATTCTGTGAGTGATGGAAATCAGCCTGAAGGGAAGAGTTTGACATCAGGCTTGTCCTACGATTCTTAAGAAGAAAGGAAGATAAACTGAGATACTGAAGGGAAATTGTTGGAGGTTCTTGTTCTTGCAATAGCAGTAAATAGGCAGAGAAAGGAATGCTGTGTGTCTTACTGGAACTAGATTGCTTTGCAAGGAAACGTTTGTTCATGTAAACCATGATCTGACCCAGGCAAATGCAATGTCCATGGACAGAAAAAGTTATGAAAATTGTTTCCCTGTGGATTTATGTCCAGTATCTCTCCTGTCATTCCTTACCATTCAACAACCCTCTCTCTCCTGTACGACTGCTTGCCGTGTTTGTAAATTCTGTAGCCCCTTCTTCATCTCCTCTCCTCTTGCTAGATCTTGGTATATCCATATATATCTGTAAATATTACAAACTCTGAACATTCTGGTCAAGCAAAATAGATAATTGCTGGGATCCCACTGTAGCTTTTTGCTTGTCAAGAGAGCATTGGTTGGCCTCTAGCTCCTATAATCTTCCATTGCTTATTGGGGAACATGATGTCTTCAAGATTATACTCCACTGGTTGACGATTCTTGAAGGAGTCAGATGACCCACATGGAAGCATAGGCTGAAAGACAGTGATTTTAACACCATTAATATAATTCCCTTTTGGAAAGCAAAGATACAAGAAAATGTCAAACTTGGGAGCTGGAAGACCAAAGCAGGGAAAACAATGACTCTGGAAGGTGTTTTGGAACAATTATTTGAATAAAGGTACCATTTTTTAAATATTCGGGGGATTAAACTCATGAGATATTAGGAAAAAATATAATTTAGGAAGAGTATGATCTGCTTACCCTCTAATCTACCACTGCCAAAAGTATGGCTTTTGCTTTAGTTGTCCACACTTCAGAAAGAGCAATGAAGACCAGAAAGTGTTCCAAGTTAGTGGATTGGGTGGGCAAAGAAAAATGCCAAGGCTTGAAAAAACTCCTCTGAGAGAAAAAGACAGTCTTTTTACCTCAGTATTTCAGGGGTACTCCACTGTTAACTCAGAGGGTCTTGCTCTGGGATCAGATTTTTAATTTTCACCTCCGGCATATTGAGCCAGCACCTTGTTTTCACGGCACAGTTCCCAACTGTCCTGACCCCTGTTTTCAGACGGGTTTGACTGAGGCAGCAGGAGGTGGGCAAAGTGACTTTTGGAAGGCTCTGCAGAGTGACTCAGCAGCTTGGCTCCGGTTACGTGACCCAGAATCCACTTGGCAATCACTTCTTGTCACTGCTGGACCACTGCTCTGCCTGCTGCAGCACAGCTTGTCCTTGCCCTCGCTCACCCCGACCCTTACTCTGGGACTCAGCTTTGCCTTCCTTTCTGTAGGCACCAAGACAGTTCTTGACTTGGCCAGGGCTTTTCCCTTTCAGCTCCTCCAGGTATCATTGATACAGATGTGTTTGAGTTTTGGTCCCATCTGAAGACAATAGATGGAAGGTACTTCTGCCCTGTACTCTCATTTCACTCCCAGCTGCCCCTGTCCTTCCCACCCCCATGCTCCTGTTCTGCATCAGCCCTTTGGAATTCTTTTCATCTTCAACCCTTGCAACTCAACTGCTTCTTCCTGTCTGGATCGAAGTTGAAAGCTTCATTTGTTTAATTTGGCTTTTAATTGACCTTGTCCAGTGCTTGTTGATGTCTCAGCTAATCTGTGTTTCTCCTCTGCTTATCTAGTGCAGTCCTTTGAAGTCCCCAACACAATAAAGTGTCCAGTAGGAAGAGAGAATGAAAAATGAACGTGAGAAAATTTCCCATCTAGCTCTCACTGTCCAGTCAACATTTTAGTTGTCTCTCAACTTTGAGGTAAGAAGGAAAAGGAGGTTTCCAAGGAAATATAAAACAATTTATGTCAATCATCATTTAATTGGAAATTTTTGTGACAACCTCTGCTAAATAATTGCATCACTCAGCATTCCCTCTGTCAACAAGACCAGGTAGCACAAGCCTGATCTCTGTAGAGGTATTGCAGAGTCCATATCTCTCAGCATTTATGAACTGTTCAGATTATCTGACAGGATGGGAGAAAATATGTCGCCACCAGTGTTATTTGCAGTTACCAGGCTTGCCTTGGGCAGCTGGGAGAGTTAGAGATGCAATTGCCATTGAAAAGACAGGGGAACATTATGGAAAGCACCTAAGGCTCTCTCTTCACAAAACACCCAGAATCACAGGGTCATTGTGGTTGGAAGTGACCTCTGGAGATCATCTACTCCAACCTCCTTGCTAAAACATGTTCATCCAAAACAGGTTGCAGAGGATCACATGCAGGTGGGTTTTGAGTATCTCCAGAGAAGACTCCATAACCTCTCTGGACAGCTTCTTCTAGTGCTCTTATTTAATGTGTCTGCTAAGCCATTTCCCTTCACCATGCTTACGTCTGGAGAGGCTCAACTGGGATTGGTCAGCCTCCCTTTGCACAAGCTAAAAAGCAAGGCCAGGTTTGGCTTCTGAGCTGAATTCAGAATTTTCAGGCAGGTAAATGCATTTCTGAGGGGCTGAAGCTTGGCTGGGACCTGCACTTAAGTGCAGGTGTCACCATCTCAAGGTATTTGGCTTGCTCAGAACTCCAGTATTTCTATGGAAGCAGCACAAACATAGCTGGAGAGCTTGAATTTTGAAAAGAGGTTTAAGCACCTTAGACTGCTGCTAAAAACACTTTTTTAAGGATCTGACATTAGTATCTGAACTCCACTGAAAGCTAACAGGATTTGGGCTCCTAGGTAGTAGTATGTGTTCTTGCCTTCAATGATGAATGTTCTAAAGCTTCCAACTTTCAAAGTCAAAAATGACAAGACAAATGCATCCCTAGTGTAATGGATACAGTTTTCATTGATTTCAGCTTTTGGGAGATTATAGTTACGAAAGTCTTCTGTGCAAACTTTGCAAAGAAATAAAAGACTTTGCAGAGACACAGCAGGGAGCATTACAAATCAAAGGATAAGTTCTGCAAAGCTGTTTGCTCATGAGTCATTGCATGAACAGAGTCCAGGACTCAGAGGAAATAAAAGGGTCTTACTAAATGCAGCATACCATTGAGTGTGTTTGTATATATATGCAAAGCCCAGTCTTAGCTCCAGAGGCATCACAAAGACTGAAAAAATCCATGGCAGGAATTGAACTCTATTCTGTCAGATGCAAGCCTGTTATTTTCATCCTGAGACAGTGGACTCCACTCTTCAGTGCAACTCAGTTCTGAGTTCAGGAGCTTAACATTCTGAGCTATTCATTGTTAATGTTATTTACTCATAAAAATCACTGTCTGAGAATGCAGAAAAATGCATTAAAATGTGTAATGCAATGGAAGCATTGGATCAAACTCAAATCTGTGCCAGGAAAAGGAAAGATCCCATTCCCGGGTACTCTCCAGATGTGTAGAACTAGGCAGTTATAGAGAGAGACATTACCTTTTCAACCTTTCTTTTTTCCTTAATCTTGAAGTCCCTCATGAAAAATTTTTGATAAAATTGCAGCACAAAAATCCAATGCCAAAGGACATAGTAAGAAATGTTTCAGCTGAAAAAAAACATTCTAAAAGCTGGTGAGTCCCTAAATGTCCATTTGAGGACTTAGAAAAATTTAAAGAACCGAATGGAAATAGAGCTGTGCTAATCACCTTTGGAGAATTAAAACTTGGATCTCCTGAAATATCTCTTCTCTAGATGGTCCCCTTTTCAAACTTATTTGCAATGTGGTTCTTGTAAGAAAAAAAGTAATCTTCATCCCTGCTCATAGATACCATCTGGGTTTCAGACGAGTCACCGAAATTAAAATTAAACTTGGCAGGGGAAAAAAAAAAGCCCCTCGTGTATCATTCTAAAGTATTTCAGCACTTGCTGAACTGATATTTCAGTATTTGCATTTTGCACCAACTGAAACAAGCTCGAATTTTCTGGTAGCGAGTGTGTGTTAACATGACTTCTATTTTATTAAGAAGAAAAAAAATAATCATGGCAGTCATTTAGCTGTAATGGCCAAGATATAAAATGTCAGTTTATTTATGGCAAGTAGCTGGATAGAAAATATGTCCTGGCATCACTCGAGATTTCAAAAACTTTGGTTTTCTTTTTCTCTTATTGCATGAAATAATGCTGTATTCTTAACAAACAAACACAGCAAAACAAAGACAGAGACAGCCACCCCAGGAAGAGGAATTGTTTTCTTCTCCCCAGATAACCACCTCCAGAGTGAGGGGACTTGCTAGAGATGCAGGGACATAACTGTCAAATCATATGCAACAGGGACTTAAACCCATCCTTTCCATCTCTAAATTTACATGGCAATCACTGGATAAATGACCACTCTGGAGCTGCTCTGTTTTTGAATAAAAATTCCGTGCTTGGACCTGAAAACTGTTCTTGTCCAAAAAAAAAAAAAAGAAAAAAGAAAAAAGTGTCACTGAAGTCAGTCCACCCTTGCCACGTGTGCAGCTGTCAATGAACCCACATTTTCCGACAACAAACACTTCCATCGGAAAATTCCTTCCCAGTTCTCAGTGATGAGCACTAATTTATTCCTTCTCTGATTCCCCAGAGCTGCTCACAGAGTCAGCAGTACTCAGAATGTGGCCGGTAAGACAGCAGCCACACTGGGACCCGTGAATGGTAGCAGTGTGGCTTTGTGCTACCAGTACATAAGTGTAACACTGCTGTTTCTCATGTCTTTCACCCCTAGTGAGCATACATAGAGGTCTTTAAGTAATTAAAACATCACTTGAACCAGCTTCATAAACAGGTCTTACCAAACTCAAGCACTTAGAATTTCCAGGGGTATTTTTTAGCATGCAGCTTCATTCTCCCTCTGTTATAATTGACTTTCCTGTGGTTTACCTTTATTTATCTCTTTACTCAAGGAAGCTTCCTTACAAGACCACCATGCCACTGACCACAGACAGCTAAAAAGCTGCCCTGGCATGATCCTCTTATCTAGATGTGAAAAATGACATCAGACAGAGCTCTGCCTCTTCTTATATTAGTAAATTAGACAAGCCAGGTTCTGTGAGTACCTTTTTTTTTCTGCTTCAAAGAGACTTTATCTGTCCAAAAAGAGCCGAGTATGGAATTCTAAAAGCAGACTTAGATCTCTCAGCCAAGCACATACTGCAGCCTTGGTTCTTCTATCCCATGACAGCAGAATTATAAAAAGCAGGGCTGTCCCTGCTACTTCTTAGCTTCTGCTTCTACTGGCATCCCAGGGTTTCCTTTTCCAATCCAGAAGAATTTTGGGATATAGGCCAGAAAATGGATTCTCAAAATCTGGTTCTGCAGAGTGTGTAGCCCCAGTTTACCCATCTCTGGACTGGTTAGTCTGGGAGACTAATGAGGTTTTGTTAGCAGAAGGGTACAATGGGTCTCCTGGATGCTTTTGAGTGGGCAGGTCCTACTTCCAAAAATAGCTTGCTTTTTCTTCTCTTAATTAATGTAGTGTTAATTGCAGTGTTTTCCTTAGACTGAGAAACCTCATCATCTGCGGCATTTGCCAGACCTCATGTGCAAGGGCTGGGAGAGCCAGGCATTTTCAGCTCCTCTAAAAATTATGGAGTTTGGATAAGGAGTAAAGTAAGGGCAAAACTACTGGACTCCTGACAGGAGCCAGAAGCCTACATACTATCAGAGGAGGTTATGAGTTGAAGGTCTCTAAACATTTTGTACATAGGTGTCAGTGCCATGGTGCTTGAGGATGTGTCTCTGTGAGAAGGAAGACAAGCAAGTCCCTAAGATTGACAAGCAGGAACCTTACTGCTTTAGACACCCAAGACAGAGGCCCAGCACAGCACAGCCGTACTGTTTGAAGTAGGGCTTCTTCCACAAAGAACCACTGCACCATCAAAATAGTTGAAATACATAAAAGTCCCTGAAGGATAATGAGATTTATTGCTTGCAAGGCCTTGGGAGACTGCAGGATGTCTTAGGAAAGGCACAGGAAGGGCATGTCTTACTATAGGGCGGGGAGATGGACTAGAGGATCTCTTGGAGTTTCTTCCACCTCTATTTGCTGAAGTGGTTTGTTTACAGGAGTGTGATCTACTAAATGAAGACCATACATAATCCAGACACAGTAAGATGATTGACAGACTGAAGAAAAAGATAAATTGCACATTTTTTTTACAGCAGAACAGTTTATCTAAGAATGACCTTGGTTCTCTTTAGCCTGATGCACAAGTCAGGATTGGATAGAATGCTGATAATTACATGGTAGCTCAATACAGTTATGAATTTGACATAGGATACATGAGATTTGTTCCTCTAATGTGCCGTTAGAGTTTAATTTTGATCTTTGAGTGGGTTATTGGCCTGAATTAATTAATTGCTGATACCGGAACCATGAAGAGGATATAGCAGTGAAACACAAGAACAGATGGACCATGGAAGCTCACTTGCCTTTATTACAGGGTGCAGAAAGCACAGGAAAGTGGGCTGAGAATAAAATGCTCCCCTTATCTCTTTCTCTTAAAAGCAGGATTATACATATCACCCTTAAACTGATGAATTTTAACTGGCAAGGGTGTTCTCTCAGAGTAAAGGCATTTCTTTCAAGGCCATGCTACAGTAATTATCCCAAACAGAGCAATCATCTAGCAAAACAAAAAAAAACCACCTAAATTCCCATATTTTAACCACAGTTGATGCCTTACATGAGTGCCTGTAATATTTACAAGAACTGAATTTGTACTACAGCTTTCACAGTTTCTTTCCTTGGTATTGCAGTCACATTTACCATGGCAAATGACTGGCATTTACCATGGCAAATGAGTGAGAGAAGAATTTATAAGGTCATAAAAATCATGGATGTACATGTTATGCGTGGTGAATAGTTGGGGAGGAGCAAGTATGTTCTCTGATGTTACCCCACCAAAACATCACGTCCCAGTCTCAAGGACTGACTCAAACTAATTAAAGGCCTATTCCACATATCTGTGCATTAAGTACAGAACATTAACAAATTCAGTAGCAACATATGGGAATGTGTTTTAGTACATAGCGTGAGAGAGTTTAGCGTCTATGTATTAAGAGCTATACTTGCCAAAACCTATTCTAAATTGTACTACGTTGGTCTTGAGCAAGTGATGAAGTTATCAGATTATGCTGCTCTCAAATTTGATCCTAATAAGCGAAGTATGCAAATTAGGGGTCCTTGTTGTGTATACACCTTTGAATACATGTTAAACCAAATTGCAAAATGTCTGGGTTAAAGTGTTGTTGTCAGTATTGTAGAATCATCTAAGGTAATGCACTGTGCCTTAATTGCTAAGGGGAGACGTTTCCTTGAGAAGTTATTTTGCAGCTTGCAAAGGACCAGACTCATCCAAAAGCTGCATCACAGGCTGTGTTAAAAGAGTCTTTTGCTTTTGGAGATTAAAAAAATGTGTAAGAAATATAATTTTGGTACCCAGAACAAGCATCTTCTGTGTTCCTTCAGCTGAAGGATTGTCAGAGTTTTAAGGTATTATTCTCCCCCTTAGGTTCTGGTTCAGCAAAATGCTTCAGCATGTAGTTAATTCTGATCACTTAAGTCATCCCATTCAAGTCAGAGCTTAACCATTTTGCTGAATTGTGTTTGAAGTGGGGAACGAGTGCTTGAATTTTCAAAAGTCTCTAATTGCAATTAGCTATGCCAAGGGTAGTTTTTCATCTTATTTCTGTATTTGGTGGATAGTTTGGATTAGAAAAGAAATGACTGCAGCTCCTGTTTTATATACAAACTCTTCTGACTACATGATGGGAGATTGTAATGCAGAGCTTTGTTTTAGAATAGTTTTGCCCTGGAATTTATTCCAACTTTCCAAAATAGAAGAAGAAGTTATCTCAAAATCCCAATCTGTTTTATGACAGCCTTAGGTCTTGTAATTAAGATACTGTGGCTTAACAAGTTACCAAGCATCGGCTAAGCTGAGGTAATTGTCTGGATGCAAACCTTAATGTAAGTAAATGCTTAGCCTAAATGCTGAGTCAATTTATCCCTGGGCAAAGGCAGAATAATGTAATTTAACACTTCAGACTAAGCTAAAATGAATCACTTTGCATTTGCCATAGGCAAAGAGAAGAGATGCGGGCAGTTGCCCCAGCTGAGGAGAGACATGGCAACTCACAATTCTGGTCACTTGAGAAGTTTGAGCCCTTTCATGCTGGTAGTAATGGAAGACAACTGGTGCTTAGCAGTTCTGCCACATTTTTTTACATGAGTTTAACCACTTACTGACCTAAAAAGGTAGTCCAAATGCAACCCATGTTAACAGTGACTGAAATGGCCATTTGATAACATACAATAAGGCAGATGGTTCTCAGTCCAGTTTTGGAGAATACGTGTTCATCAGAAATTGTTGATGTGAAAAATAGCAGTAGAAAGTGAGAGATCTGCCCATCTGTACTAAGTCAATGAGATGCCTAGAAAAAAAGGCCATCAGGGAAAGGTGTGGTAGAAATCTGTAGAGTTATAATATCTCTGAAAGAATGGATAGGGAATGATTTCTCACTCTCTCTTCCCATCCAAGAAATAGGGCACATGAAAAGAAGCTAAGTAGCAGGACAAAGAAAGGAAGAGAGGATGCTGTTTCACACATTTTGCAATTCAGCTGTGGAACGTCTTGCTGCAGTTTTCTGTGGTTGTGGAAAGTTTATTTGGGTTCAAAAATATCTAGACAAATTCACAGGAGTAAAATACATTAAAGAGCTTTAACAAAAAAATAACATCTTTGCTCAGGAGGTTAGTGAGTCACAAATTTTTTGGTCTCAAAGTACCTGAAGGAGTCAGACAGAAACTGGATCCATGGGTGAGTGATCATGGGGGTCCACTGAAGGGGTCATATCATGAAAGACGGTCATATCATGAAGGGTGATTGGAGAAACTCTTGCAGCTCTTAAGCCTTTGGAAGACATCAACTTATGTATAAAATGTCAGCCTCAGCAGAGAATGAGGGCCAAGACTGGGCCACAGGGGTGAACTCATCTGTTGCTTTAAACCAGAGGCATTTTAAGGAAGTGATTTCTTCAAAGCATGGGTAAAGCGTTCTGATGTGGTGCATGGAGCGGGGCTAATCTACTGGGAATTTGGCATGTTTAAGTGTGTACAATCATCTTTCAGGCCTCTAGGGTTTGGATTTGATGGGTGTAAGAGGCAGCTGTATGCAGATTCAAGAGTAATGAGGTCAGGAACTAAAGCAATTCTTGCCAAATACCTTTGCCTGGAAATTTTATTACAGCCATGTAAGCAACCAGGGGAACTTAAGACATTTATCAGGAATCATTATGTTTGATCGATAGACCATAATAACTGCACATAAGACACTGGAAGTAGCAGAATACTCTTTAAACATGCATTTACTATTCAGAAAAGGAAGAGAAGCTGTCCAGTGTGGTTCAGTAACAGACTTAGAGGATCCTTTAAATTACTATTTTCTTAAAGAGAATGAACTGATTTGAAGCCCACGGAAGTCAAGGACATACTGAATTGCAGAAACGTGCCATGTTTTTCAAGTCTATGGAAAGACAGCCGGAGAACAGAGTATGACATTTAAACATCTTTTCCAATGATCAAAAGGTTAAAATTGAGTTTAGCTTGAACATTTAGCATTTTAAAACTCTAACTCAGCTGTTGATGAGATGGAGACTCAGATAGGAATTAGCAAGGTCTTTCCCAGTTGGAGCAGCAGACTGATATAAACGTGATTTCCTTCCACAAAAACAGGCATAAAGTTTTCTGCTTATGAAGGGATATTCCATGGCTCAAATGGGTAGTACACAAGATAGGGAATTAATAGCAAAGCAGCAGTTCTGCATTGTTCAATATGGGTTTGAGGGGGTGGGAAATGGAACAGACAAAATGGGAGACAGGACTTCAAACTGCACTGAAAAATGGATGTATAAAGGAGAACATTGCCTTGCAAAGTGTAAAAACCAATAATCTCCAATCTCCAGTTCAGCATTGATAAGGTCTTATCTGAAGTACAGTGCACTTTTATCAGCATCACACTTTGAACAAAGCAACTGCTGAGATCCAGAGGAAAAAGAAGAGGCTGACCAAATATCTAGAAATTTTTAAAGGAAAACTTTCAAGTGTCCAACACACCCTCTGCCTTCAAGTTTTAAAGAGGAATGGACATGGAGGAAGATGCTGAAGAGCTCTTGGGTTCTGTAGTGCACAAGAAGAGAAACTGCAGGCTTAAAGAGGCATGGGAAAAGTCAGCTTAGCACTGGGAAAATAGGAAAGGGAGTGAAGCTCTGAACTGCCTGCCTGGTAATTTGGGGTGCCTCCACAGGTGAAGGCTTATAAGGACAAGTTAGACAGATATGTGTGAACAGGAATACAGGATGAACAGTGATAGAGGCAAGGCATGTGCACTACAACAACCTTTAAATGGGGAGCTGCTCACAGTGACCCCAAATTACCTCAACAGAGTCATTCCTTTCAGAAGGCCTTCCTGTCAGTGACACTGCTCTGTAGTACCCTTTATAGTGCAGCAATGGGCACTTATACCATCTCTAGTCCAGAAACCATGCATGTAGTATGAGATGCTCCCAAAGATTTATGCAGCTTGTAGCCTGATGCTGGGACAAAGAAAAAGAACTGCACAGTAGTAGAAAAGTACATTTTTTTCCTTTTGCTAAGTTAATATTTTTAAACTTTGTAATCTTAACTTTCTGCTGCATCAGAGGCCTTTTCAGAGTATCTGATTAATAAAACACTTTTCGATTTATTTCTGTTTTTGTAACTTCTTAAGTTGTGTGATTTGTTGAGAGGTGACACATCTAAATCATCCACAGTGAAAAGTGCCTGGGTATTTATAGGTCCCTTTAAATCACCTCCTATCCTTGGGTGCTATATATTCAACTCCATAACCACTGTCCTGCTTTCTGCATTCTGCATTTGTAAATCTTTTGGTGTCTACGGATCATATTTTTTACTGTTTCTCACATAGAGACAAGTGATATCAAGACTGCTAATTTGGGCTATAGATGCTCTGATGGAAACTCTTCAAGACTGGGTATGTGAAAACACTTCTAAGTGTTCTCCTCTAACTCTGTGTGCTTTTATTAGGAGCAGAGTCACCATAGACACGCTGCATATAATTAAGAACAAAAGAGGGGTGCAACCTAAGGAATATAGACCAAATTTTTAGATCTTAATGTCACTCCACAGTCAAGGTATGGACCTCCACTGGATAACACTCGTGACATGGATACCTCAGTTTTAAGCATCTCAGAGATATCAGGCTGAATCCAGGTTCATTAAATGCTTTAAAGAAGTTAGACTTCTGTTTGTTTCTTGTTCCCACAATATCATCTGGAAAGATCTGCTGTGTTAGTTCTTTCTTTCATGTGAGGAGCTTTCCCTTTAGAGTTTGGATTTCTCTGGCTCCTTTTAGGACAGTACAAAAAGACTTCCCACAGATCCAACAGTATTTTCCACTGGGTTCCTGTCACATACCATTCCCATGAACAAAACTCTGTGGTTTCTACTTAGTCAGTAGAAAACCTACCTGTCCCTTCAGTCTGTGATTTCAGAAGAATAATTGCTAGGTCTAATTTTAATCTCTAGTGAATGTGTGCAGGCAGAGAACAACACAAGCAGCTTAGTGTGGTGAGCAGTTTCTGGTGAAAGTAAATTTCCAGAGGAAAGCAGAGCAAAGTTGCATTTGCTTATATCAAATGTCAGCAAGCAAAGACCTTTATGTTTCTAGTTTCTTTGTCAGGGAGCATGGGAATGACCACTCAAATTTT
Organism: Empidonax traillii; assembly: GCF_003031625.1. Classification (NCBI taxonomy): domain Eukaryota; kingdom Metazoa; phylum Chordata; class Aves; order Passeriformes; family Tyrannidae; genus Empidonax; species Empidonax traillii. Next base: position 1,661,961 of record NW_020955198.1, read on the forward strand.
TCCTAAAGACACAGTTAGCTCCAGGATACCCTAAAACTGACCTTTGCAGGCCTAGAGGTGCCAAACCCTGCCTAAATTTTTTTTTAATGTGTCTTGGTGTTAAGCCATGATAGTAACATTCAGTTTGATCATCCAAAAGACTTTCTTGAAGTCAGAAAGAAAAGTAGTTGTTGAGTCTCCCATCTGTAGGATTCCATGAGAGAAAAAATGAATAGTTGTATCTTTCAAAAGGCTTAATAAAAAATATGTTATATTTTCCATCCCTTGGGGTGCCATAGGGAGAGCAACATAAAAGTCCCCAGATGATTCAGTTTATGGCTATGATGGAAAACCTATTAAAAGTTCCCCTGGTGATGATAATATTTGCTGGGTTCTCCAGCCCCCTCTCTTCCCAGCTGTCAGTCTCTGGTGATGAGTTCAGGTGCAGCAGGCACTCAGAAAAAGTAGTGGACAGCAGGTTTAATTTCAGTTGGGAACTAAGATGAGGCCAAGATCACTGAAGGTGATTTAAGGCAGGTGGGGTTGAACCTGTCACAAGTATTTCAAAATGCTCTGTTATTCTTAATGTATGATTACGTTAGTCCCTATGGATCAACCCTGGATTTATGTTGTTTGCATAAATGCTTGGCTGTAAATTAGAAGATGTTTTTGAGCTGTACTTCACTAGCTGGAAGACATATATTTGCAGTCCCTGCTGAGCCATCAACCATCCTAGGAGAGATAAGCCAAGAAGAACTTGACCCTTGGGCTCAGAGGCAGTGGTGAAACATACAGAACTGGCAACATTTCTGGAAGACATGATGTCTCTTTTACAGATTAATTCTGTTCCTATGCTAGGGCTAGGACAAAGAAAGCAGGAGGCATTTGATTTCCCTGATATCTGTTCTTGTGGCTAAAAGGACAGCACGACTATGTGGATGGTATCTGAATTTGTATAACTGGAAGTGAATCTATTGCTCTTGCCAGTTGAATAAATGTTTTTTCCAGAGGTCACAATTTCAGGTATGTTGCAGGTTCTGCAGGCTAGTGTGGCAGCAGCTGCTGGATGGGATACTAGTTGCATCTGTCTCTCAGGCTACAGAAACTAACACCTAACCATGCCACCCCAATCATCTACTGAGCCTTAGGCAGACCTGTGGGCTATTTGTTCAGCTGGGGCAAGTTTTCCTTCTTAATCTTTTCAGCTTGGCAGGAGCACTGCTGAGCACACAAGGAAGCTCATCAGCTGCTGGCTCAGTGTTTGGACAAGGGGATAACTCCTGCTGAGGCTGGTGAGCTCCAGTCCTGTCTAATTTACATTGTTATTTATTCTGCAGGCATTCCTGTGCTTCCTGAGTACAAGCAGGCTTTTCAGCACGTTTACAGTCACACTCCCACAGCGAACTCGGCAGTGACAGACAACTACGCACAGAAGCAACAACCCCTTGCGTGGTGGAAGACTGGTGTTTGTAAGCCAGCAGCAAGAGGCCATTCCCTTCTGCAGAGAACAAAGGAGTCTAATTCACCAGTTTCCATCTACTTCAGGTTGTGGGGCCTTGTATTTTGTTCAGATTGCTATAGTTCTCAAGTCAGTTTTCCAGTTACACATCACTCCCAAGCAAACCTGGGAACTAAGAAGTTGTTTGCTCTCCCTCCTCCCTATAAGATTAGTGTGACTTGGTCAGTGGTATGTGAGTGAAGTCACAATGCATTGCCAAATGTGACCATTGAGTCACTCAGAAGGTCAGACCTGTTTGTCCACCCTTCAAACTCAGCCAGAAAGGACTGCATAGGACATGCATGCACAGGTCTGTGTGACAAAAATATGCACAGCATCTGAGTCCAGAGCTTGGTGAGATTTCACCAGCTGCTGGATGGCAGGAGGTCAACTTTAGGGACTGCTTCCAGATGGGGACATATCTGAAGTCTCTAGTCTTTAACCCTGAAAATAGATGCCTCATCTTTAGGGCTGATGTCACATCTGATGTTTGATTAAGCTGTAAGGAGTAAAAGTCACTTCTCCATACCAGAGGGAACTATCTGCACCTCTGGTAGTGGGGTATCACAACTAAGAAGCAAATAGGTTCTTCATGGCTTGAGCTGAGAGACCCTACCAGTAGCTCCATTACCTGGGGCTCAAGGAAGGAGGAAGCTGCTCTGCCACTCCCACTGGAGTACTTGTTTCAGCCAGACCTGTGAGGTGTTTGTATTAGGAACTGGTAACCCCCTAGAACTGTGCATATAGTATCAGTATACCTCCCTGCTGACCAGGGGAAGGAGACGTGGATAGTGGGTCCTGGGGTGATGGAAGACTAGCACCTTGAGAGATCTTTATCGCCCAATCTGTATTGAAAATCTCAATGAACTAGGCCTTGGTTTCTCCTCTGTTTTTTGAAATTAGTGTCTCCCTCTACTCCATGAGTAGGAGCGTTCTGGAGGTAAAATCCATTCGCTGTCTCAAAGTGCATGAAACCCTTTGGTGCTCTGTGGTCATTTGAATGTCTGTTCCAACCAAGAAATTCTCCTGTAGGAATGAATAGGAAGAAACCATCACTGTAGACTCCCTCAACCTATAAACTGCACCCTGCAGAGTCTGATGTCTCTGACCAAAATCACACTTTATACTTTCACTGTCACTGCTTCCTCTTGGTGCTTCCTCCCCTGCTCCTGCAAGTCAGAGATTAGCTTGCAGTGACCACAGTCCCTTGTCAGGGGGAACAGCAAATAAAATGTGTTCACTTTGAGCAACACATTAGGTCTGCTGTGATGGAGTCAAACCTTGGCAAGGGGAAAATCGCTTTGGTGTCTTCTTTGGCAGCAAACTGCATCTCTCTGAAACATTCCTAAGACAATTAAGAAGCGGTAAATGAAATATCACCGGTGGGACTCAGCCTGCTGTAAGAAAAAAACCTGAACAAAAATGTTGTCTCTTGCAACAGCAGCTGCCAGTGTGGTCTTTTCACTCCAGGGTGATTGCCTCCTGGACTAGATCTGCCTGCCACGTAGAGCTCATGATGAGTACAAGTCTCAGACCAGGAACTGCTGGTCTCAATAGAGTGTCACCTGGGAGGTGATGAAGACAAACAAAGGCAACTCTTTAATTTTTATAGCACTGCTAAGCCCTTTCTTTTTTAGGGTTGGATTTAGCTCAGAGCCCATGGCTGCCTGATGACGTGTGAACGGGATGTCGGTGAGGAACTGACCTTAGAGCTGATGACAAGTTGTACTGGCAAAAACTGGTGCAGCTGAGTGAAGGCTGAAACTGCGTAGCAGCAAAACCAAGGTAGGTTTGGTGCAGGGTGCAGGAAGCAAGCAAAAAATATGTGGGATGGAAACTACTGATTAACATAGAAACATTATGTCACAGGTATGATTAGGGCATGGATGGCTCAGGAGAGAATAGCATCTTAGGAAAAAAACCCCACCAAAATCAACAAGCAAGGTATGGGACTGTGAAAACCAAGCTGAGCTGCCACATGTGCTGCCTCTATATCATAGCCCTAATTTAAGTGAAATTTGCAGCAAGAATTAATACTTTTCCCATTCCTTCTCCTTTTCTTGTGAAAGTACTTGTTTTCCTTTACCTGGGAACACAGAACACCCTGTCCATAAATCTTTATGGCTTTCTTGCAGTTTTATATTACTTATGTAGCTCTGAAATATCCTGACTCAGCGCTACCTTCCCTCAGGCAAGTTTCTCATGTTCAGATTTCTATTCAAAGCAGCCCCAGCACTTGGGGAAGACAAGGACAATGCAGCTTCTTATATCCTTCCTAGGCAAGGATTTTCATGTCTCCTAGAGAATTCATCAATGTGATTAGATATACGTGCACATGGATCCACATAGTCTTTTGCAAGCAGGCAGGACATGCTTTGCCCACACTCCAAACTGGTCCAGAAGCCATGGAAATGCAATCACAAGGTGCTGAGTGGCAACTAATATAACCTACTTCTCAAAAGCGCATATTAGCTGGGCTCAGCAATACACAAAAAATTACTGCATGAGTTCCCACATGGAGCTGGCTTGTGTTGGGTCAATTCAAAGCACAGTATTTCATGAAGACAGTCCTGACATTTCATCCCATAGGGTTCTGACTTCTTTTAATGAGGTTTATCAGATTCAGATAGAAAAAACAGAATCACAGGAACAGAAAAATCTCCACAGACCACTGGCCTGGTGATCATAGCTGAAGAACCTTTCTATGAGGACTATCAAGACCCCAAAATGAAGTGAACAAGACTGATGTTGACAGTTTATTACAATTCTTGGCTGGATTAGTGAACTTCTTTTTTTTTTTTTTTTTTTTTTTTTTGGTAAGGCATTGTATTTTAAGCCAAAAACTGCTGTGATTTATAAATCATTTTAAATTTGAACTAGAGTTCATTGGTGTATTTTCACAGTAAGGAAATGTCACAGAACTGTATTGTTCTGGGGGTAGAGCATGTCAGAGATGTGTCTGTCTGTGACTACTACCCTGAGTCAAGGTAAGCAAAGCCAGTGTTAATCTTCGGGGTAAATCCACTACCCCACATTTCTCCCATTCCTTTCTCTGCTCTTATAGCAACAGTGGCAACCCTGTGGTCTCATGATGAATGAGGTTGGGGAACTGATCTGGTTGAAAACTAGTAGAAGTATAAAAGCAGTTCAGTTTCAATTGGCTCAGCTTTCTGGTCTTAAATATCACATGGCTGGAGCAGGACTGACTCCTTCAGTGACAGCAGAATTTGTGCTGGGTCATTCTGACTAGGAGCTAGGCTGAAGCTTTCGTATGGCTGCTGTTGCCACATCAGCAGTAGATCACAGGGAGATATATTCAACACCCCCTCTGACTTGGTGTACCAGGCAAAAGGAACAAGCCAGAGACTGAAATTCATATAAGACAGTTCATCTGCACTGGTTTCATAGGTGAAATCTTTTGTTCCCTCCAAAACCTCCTCGCTTTGTGCAGTGATGTTCACACTCAGGTATTCTTGTGCAATGGACCTTGAGTCCCCAAGGCTCTCTGACCATAATAATAATGAGATAGGCCAAGGAAAAGGGTTGATTTAATGAGTCTGAAACAACTGAGCTGGCTGCCTGCCTCTACCCTTCATATTTGTGTAAATTACAATCACTTTTGAGGGCAGGAAGGAGAAAGGCAATAAAGCCTCAAGAAGAGCATAGTCTGATGAAAAGCATATTAGAACAGGACCTACATAACCTTCAGAGCATTCATGTCCCAGCATTTAGCTACAGACATGTACAGACATCTTGTTGCCTTCATCTATCAGATGCAGTGGAGAGACTGGTGATCCAGAGCACAAGAAATCAGGTTCCTGCTCTGAATCATCCTTTAAAGAAACTTCTTCTTTGGTTTCAAAGGACAGTATGTCGTTACAGATTTCTGAACTTTAAACACCTTTATTCAACTTTCCCATCAGAAAAACTTTCAATTGCCAACATTTTACTCATGTTTTAGAGATCTCTCTTCTGAAACATGCAAAGTTTTGGCATCTCATTCCAGCAGCTGCTTTGCCATTCTCAAAGTCCTCCATCTAGATGTGCAGGTGGCTGAGGCCCCAGTTGTACCTCAAAGGGGTTTCTGTGGGTCCCATGAAGTTCCTTTCACCAGGGTTGTGGATGTGTTTTTTTCTTCTGCCCCATTGCTGGGGAGTCACCCTGGGGAGTAAGAAAGGCAAGGCCAGGTCCAAGCTGGCCATCTCCAGAGCATGGAGGAAGAGAAAGCAAGGCAACCATGGAGCCTATGTTACCAGTTTTCCTAAGACACATTAAACACCATGGGGCACTACTGATGGGCACCCTGGAGCTTTTCATGGAGAGGTCAGGTGCTGTATTGGGCTGGGCACAGCTATTCTCATCTTACCCTCCTTTTTCTGTCTTTGTTCCCTACCTGCTGCCAAGGCACTTTTTCTTGTGAAAGGGGTTTTATTATTTATTTCTTGTTTGATCAGGCTCTGGACTCATCGCTAAGAAATTCACCAGGGATATTAGATGCCTGTAGGGCAACAAATGAGAATGGGGTTAGTGTACAGAAATACTGTAGTCAGAAATGAGACATTTCTGACACAAGTCATGCAAGAAAAATTCTTTGTAGAATAAAGATCCCCTACTCAAGTGATCCAGGGTTTCTGAGTCCTTTGACAGCCACCCTAACCTACCCTTTAAATCACAAGTCCTACAGTAAGGGGAACAAAATCCTGAGATTTAGGACACAGTTTCTAGGCTACAGGAACCTGATTGTGATTCTTGGCTCCTTCAAGTACTTCCTTCCTGATGTTTTCCAAGTGGTTTCACTTCTTCTATGCAGCAATGCTTACTGACACACTCTTCTCAGTATTGCTCAGATCTAGGCCTGAGAAATGGAGACTATGTGACTTTTCTTCTTTTAGACATTTGTCAAGTCAACTTAGATGAGAAAGGTATTTGAAGGGTGGAAAAGGAACAAAAAAAAGCGCTTCAGCTTGAAGGCATACATCCAGCATGGAAAACCTTAACCCAAACATTCAGTTTTGGCAAAGCCATAAACAACTGAAAACAGCATGTGTTGTAATAGGAAGCACTGGGGAGCCTTGCAAGTGGCCAGTGCTCCCAAGTCAGTCACTAATAAAGTCACTGAGTTTTGAGCACATTATCAACCTGATTTTTGCTGAGGCTTTCCACTACAATAAACCACAGAAAAGAAGCACGTTGGGTGGAAAAAATTCCCCATCTTGATTGTTTCAAGCCACTGTGAAGAAACTTGTAGTCAATCCTCAGAACTGGTGCTTTTCTCCCAGCACAACCCCCCATTTGTGATTTTGAAGTTTAAGACCTTGTTGTAAAATCCTTAAAGAATATGAGGACCATCATGTACTCAGGGCGAGAGCTAGCATAAAGTGTTCTCCTGGCACCTTCACTTTCAGGGAGGAGTTTATTATGATGAGAGTCCTGAAGAACAGACTATACCCCTACTTCATAGAGAAAAGCAAAATCTCTGTAAAATAATTCATGCTAGATGTGAGGACTGGGAAAAAAGTCCTTCAAAAAGCCAAATCTGGAAATGGGATTTATCTGGACGGCATGAGTACCTCACACCTGCTGGGCTCCAGGGGAAATTCTCACTCCTCTGGCACCACCAGGATGCTTGTCCCACACCCTTGTCTCTAGTTACAGCTCAGCTGTAAAGCACAGGGAGAAAAATTAGTAAAAACAGACATAAGTGGGCATATGAATCATGGCAAATAAATTTTTTTTCTGTCTCTCTAGCTGATGCAAGCCTTCTATAACCTCTGTAAGCAACTGTGTAAGTAGGACCAGAAAAGTGTCAATAAACTACTCTCACCATCCCTTGCAGGAAGACCTGTGCACCTTCTCATCAAGACTTTTAACTCCAGGTTTGCCCTGATCCTGCCACAGGATCCTAACTTCATCGCGGTCCTCTCTAAAACCAGTCACTTTCCAGAAGGTTGCTCTGGATAGTCATACAGGCTTACAGCTGTAACTGTTTTACTGCTTGTTTAGACTGTCACTGACCAGGAAGCATCTGCAATGACTTTGTATGGAGGAGGCTTGGCAGAAGTAAATTACCATCTGACCCGATGTTGTGGTTGTTTAGCTTTTTCTTCTTTTTTTTTTTTTTTTTTTTACTTGCTCCTCCAAGGAGATCTGGGACATGTTAAACATTATTTTGCTGACTTTAAATTGCTTTGCAATACTGCAGTCAACTTGAAGGCCAAACTTAAGCCCATAAACTCTATTTTTAACCTTGAGTTTGTTAGTGAAATGGACACTGTCATATCAAAGTATTTAAAGGTTTGTGGTAAAACTCCCTCAAAACAGTTTTTGCTCGGATGAGAATAGTCTTACTGGAAGCCTATACAGATAGATGCTATAAAAATTGGGTTTAAAATTGAATCAGGCTGCAGGAAGAAAACAATCCTTTTTTTTACCACGGCAGCAAAAAAAAACAGACTGGTTTTGGAACAGGGATGGGTTTTGTTCACAGCAGACACATAAAACCAGTCTAACTCCAACATGGTCCTAAAAGGATCCCATGGGTGGAAGCTCCTGTTCTGCAACATTTCTGCAAAGTGGTGCTGTATTCATGTAACAGAGCTACCCATTGTCAGCTAAATCAGTGTGGTTATTTGCCTTCCTGTCCTTTGAGGGACGAACACACACCAAGTTATATTTTGAACGCCTTTGTGGCAAGGGTCCATTGCCCTGAGAATTATGAGAAGGGAGGCTTACTCCTAGGCAGGTGGCTGGCTTGGCTCACTGTGAGTGAAGCCAGTGTTGGACATCCCACACAGCCCATATTGGATGGCTGGCCACTGGCAGTCACGTGGGACTGTGCATGTGTGAGCCATGCAGAAGAGTCAGTAACAGCTGTCTGTAAAATGAGGCAAAAGGAGATTACTTTATAAGTGTACAGAGTGGGCTCTTCATGGAGCCATCCAGCTTTCAACTTCTGAAACCAGGGAGACAACTTCCTATGGAGCAGGGAGTCTGAGCGGAGATGTACACCTGGATCACTCCCATACAGATACTCTTTCTGCAGCACAGCAAGCACACAGTGCAATCATTTCTCTCAGGAGCTTAAGTCCACTCTTCAGGAAACTGCCATCAGAAATATGATGCCACATGAAATCCTTGAGCTGTCACTGCAGCAGAGTAAAGCTGACAACTGCATTTAAGCCTATGGCTGTTTTAGACAGAGATCCGAGGACCAGAGGGTTGGATGGTCTTCGTCTCCAGGAATATCCCTGGGAGGTTGTTTGGGAGTGTATTTATTTTTGTTTGTTGGCTTGCTTCTTTATTTTGTTGTCTCTTCTGCATTGAAACAAATAATCAGTGGAACTGGAAAGCTGTGGAAGAACGGATTTTACGTGAAACCCAAAACACTTCTGTGAAATCTGACGAACTCTCTTGGACTTGTATGAATACCGGGACATTTTTCAAGGTAAATGCACCACACCTACCCAAGAGTGAAGAGTATAAATGAGTCTTATATAGTTACAGCAGGGCTGGGTAAAAAAGTGAGACATACAGATGAGGAAAAATGACATTATTGATGAAAAATTACCATTGAATATCACAGCAATTTTCTACCTACTTAAAAAGTAGGAGACTTTCAGTATATCTTAACTGGACAAAATGATGTTGCCATTAATAGGTTCTTATAGATGATCCTTTCAGGAAAAAGATGAACTAAAGAAAAATATATTGAGATCAGGAGTAGCACCTTGAAATGACATGTTAAGTGTTCATTCCTGCAGGGTTACATAAAGATAGACAGATGATCGATCGAGGTCTGGTTCAGCTTTTCTTGCTGCTTCTGTGGGTGCAGATACTCATATTGGTAATTTAGACAACTTCTCATTCCCCATTGGCTGGTGGGCAGCTTTCAGCTTGTCCCCTCTTCTGTTTTAGCTATGTTACTGGTTTCATGCCAGAGCTCAGAGAGCAATCGGGGGAACGTCATCCCTTTCACCCACATAGCTTCCTTACGGACCAAGTTCAGATTGCACCTATTTCTGCCTTTCGGCTCACTAAATCACCTCATGGACTGTGATGGCATCTGTCACCTCTTAGTACACAATGGTGCATGGTCTAAAAACCTCTCAGGACTTGTTGGCTCGCTGTCTGAGAAGAGACTCTAGCCCTGCAACAAGCACAGTGTTTCAGAAGAGGACTCTGGTCGAGAGTTTGTAGCACAGATGTAAATGCTACTTGGGAAGCAACAGGCCCATTAGAAGGAAATGCAGCGATTAAAAGGTCTTTCCCTGAAAAGACCCATGTGTTCAAGCAGAGTACAGTGTGCCCCAAACCACACATTTGTGCTTGCAAACTGTGCTTACGCAAGAAAGTGCTTAAAACCTGGCCGAGGTCAAGTCTCAACTGGAAGAAATTTACTCAAATGATCCATCTGGAGGTGTTCAACCACCAGACTTTGCTTCTGGGGTATAAGTGTTCTTGGCTTTGGGCACACATTCACGGGCAGGCCTAATGGTGCACAGCTGCATCACACCCCCATGAGAACAGGGCTCACATCTCACATCTGGACACCAGTCTGTCAGACCCACCACCTTGCAACCTGGCTGTGCTAGATACACCTTTCCCATGTTTTGCCTCACTCTTCAATGACTTCTTGACTCTGCCTCACTCTTAAGCTATAAATGACACACATAAAAAAAGCATTTTCACATGTTTATGCAATGGCGTGTCCCTTTTCTGCCCAATGAAACCCCCAACATCAGTCCTTACTCAAAAGGATTTGAAAAATGACCATGTGAGGCAAACCTGGCTCCTTCTCTGACAATGTCATGGTTTTCTTCTTTGGATTTGGGCTCACCAAGCGGTGCTTAAGCAGTTTTCAGGATGTGTCTGGTTTATAGCATCTGGATTCACAACAGTAAAACTGGGTCCCATCATGTGTGATGCATGATAGCCATAATTAATTTTCATACCAGCACCAGATGCCTTAGAAACTGGACAGTTTGTGTAAGTGCTGAACCTCTTCTTTTCTTTAACCTCACCACAGTTTCATCAGCATCAAACAGGCTGAAGCATTCCTGTGAAGTGACCAATCAAACCACATTAATTATTAAAAAATAAAAATAGACAAGTGTGGTTTTTTTTCCTTGTGTCTTCTAAACCAAGTGCTAGAAGGAATTTCCACCCCCGCAAATGAAGATTTATTCTTTGAAAAAATTTACATAAAAAAGCAGAAGACAAAAATAAACTCTTTTCATCTTTCCAACTAACATTGCCTTTGAGTAAATTGGAAATAATTCAGTTGTGATAATTTTAGCTGGAGGTGATAATAGCTGAGAGATTTTATTTGTTTGCATGGTCTCTGACTGCAGGGTGAAAAAGTCTGTATTGCAAGTTTACTATAGAAAAGTGACTTAAAGTATTTCCGTGTATGAGGTGAGAGGGCACAAGTAGGCTACACAGACACATCTTTAATAGCTCTTTTGTAAATAAGGGATTTCAAGAAGGAGCTCTCATTCCTTCTTCTGTTAAACAAGATGCAGTGATTTTTTTGGTAAAGAAAGTGACTAACAAATAATGCTGGGAAAACATTCTTGAGAATACATTCAGCAGGAATGGATGGTCTCCTTTGTAGGATTGTGTAATTATTAGAGAGAACCCGTAGCAGGGGCTATTGCATTTAGGCTCTTCAGGTGCATACACCCTCACAAGAGGGGAAAAAAAACAAAGAGAAAATCAGATTATGGCAAACCGTTACAAAAGCTGTGATGACAATTTTTGAAAGTTTGTTGTGTCATTAGGCAGAACCTGAGCATCTTTTTTTCAGATTCATAGCAGAATTTCCACAGAATCTGGGAATAATCTATTTTTCAAAATCAGTGGCATATGGGAAAGTGAATGATCACCCACAAATCACTTATGCCTTTGAGATCTTTAAGTACATGCTGTTTATGAGGTACAGTCAGTCTTCCACAGCCTTGAATCCAACCCTTCCTTCTAGAAATTCAGAGAAGTTTGAATAGAATAGCCTTAAAGCTGTGTGCTGTATGGGCTCCCAGGAAGCTGCAGCTGATTTGAAAGTACCAGATTCTCAGATGATGGGTTTCAGTTTCCATGAGCTGAAACTGCAGAGAGTTATGATTCATGATCTCACACCGCAGTTCAGTTGGATATGGAACAGGCAAACACCTGAGATGTAAGTAAACCTGAGCGAATATTGTACATCCAGGAGAGGTCTCATATGGGCCACTTACAAAGTAGGATACTAAATGTGCTACTTTTGCCTTAAAGCTCAAAATACTCTGTTTTTTCCTTCCCCACCACAATAACTGAATACAAGGAAGATATGTTTGCTTTCCTCCCTGAGCATAAGCTGATGGAAAACAAAAGAGCTTATTCAGTGAGCTTGCCTAGCAGGAAGCATCAAGAGAAACGGGAAGATTACAGATAGCAGCAGTCTATGCAGAAAAGAACTGCTCCTGAGGAGCAAACATTGCAAGATTTACTGGAAAGCTTCAACTGCTTTTATATACTCACTTTATCCCCTCATGTTTTCTCTTCATCTGGCCACAGAAATCTCAATCCATCCTCTTCAATTAATTGCCTTTACTTTTCACCTCTCCCTGAGCTAAGTGCTGGGAATTTGCTTGATGAGGCCCTTTCTGTTATTCTATTTCTGTTAATTCCCAAGCTCTCCTCATTTTAGTGTGGAATGTGCTCTAAGTTATGGTGCTTACAGCCAGTTGCTAGTCTTTTATACAGGTCCCAGGGCTGTCTGCAGTTTCCCTGAGTATGAATGCTCAAGTTTTATGGGGAGAAGAAAAATCCTGCTTCATTTTTCTTTCTATCCTTGCTGCAAGACAAATGTTTAGCTGCCTTCCTGTTAGCAGCATTCAGATAACCCCCAGAGGGTAGGTTTTTCAACATAGACCTAGGGGAGAGGATGAGAGTACATGTGGAAAGGTCTCCAGACTCGTATTAACAGGAATTGCAAGGCTAATTCACTGTGATCCTTCCTAGAAATTTGGCTCCAAATGTTCCTTAAAAAGAAAAAAAAAAAAAATCCACTCAAACTTTATGTTGTTAATTTGGTTCTTAATTTACCAAGCCTGTGTCATGAATATTGTCCTGTCCCTTCATGTGTTCTCCAATAAAGTAGGCAGATTGAAATTTTACCCTCCCTGACCTACTTGGGAATTTCAGTCTTGTTTCTATTCCTGTTTCCTTGTCAAGTTTACTGAGGGTCTTATAGCACACTGCAAACTGACCATGGACACAGAGAAATGCATTGAATAAGCAACTGACCCAGCTATCAAAACAAGCTGCCCCTTTCCCAATCCATACTGGGAGCCTTTGGGTTTTTCCCCTGAGTATAGGCACTCTTATGCTCTATTCTGATAGAATTTTCAGTGACCCAAAGTCTCTTCTTCCAGTGCAAAGTCATAGAAAAACACACAGCTGGATGTAGTCATGGGCTAATTTAGAGGATGACTGAATGAGGATATGGTGCAATGTGAAATAATGTAAATGTGTTTGCATCCCTGAAAAGTTCTTGGCTGGGTGAACCTCTCACCAGGGATGTAAGTGTTTTTATTTAAGCCACCCTAGCAAAGTTGTCTTGGTCTGTCTTTGGACCCATATTCCTGTTGGACCCATGTCTGTCCTTAGGAGGGGCTTTATCCCATAGTACTAAGGGATAATATGTAAAGATAAACCATGCAGGTGTTACTCCATGGGGAAGCTGGAGCTGGATCTAGTCAGGACAACAGGATTAAGGTGCCTTGTTAAATTCACATTGTTCTGCAAACTCCTCCTCTCCATAAAAAGTCCAAGTTCTAATCAACACTATTCTGGCATTGCTACTTTCTTCAAAGCCAGTGGAAGTGCTAGATGATAAAATTTCTGATTGATTTTCTTTACTGGGACTATTTGTAACTGTCACTAAACTAGTTTCAGAGCAGTGATTAGTTATTTCTCAATCTTGTTGACAAAGACTCACAAGTTCAAAGTAGTGATGCTGAAGTAATACTCATTCCTCAGGATAAAAATCCAAACAACCCAAAATCACAAACCCAAGGAGCTGTCCTGCTCCCTGTTCTCATCTGACCTCAAGCTATTGCCTTTGGCAAGAGAAATGGCTTTGACAATCTCCTCTCCTTGATCATCTTCAGTGAGAATCACACAATATGCTGAGTTGGAAGGGACCTGTAAGAATCAAGTCCAGCCCTTAGGCCTCAACAGGAGCCACTTAGACATGCATGCTCACATTTTTGTAAGCATGCTTCCTTACACACACTGAAGAGAAAAGCTGAGTTTCTACAACCTCACTCACCAGACTATATCAAGAACTTGTCATAAGTTGTCAAGAATTTTATCGATATGTTCTTTTTGCTCCTGTACTCACAGATTCAAGCTTTGAATTAAAATGCTCACAAGTTCTTCTCCTTCATCACTGTAGCTGGAAAAATAAGTTTGATTACTAGATTCCATATTACTTCTCTTCATTTATGGCATAAAATTCATGCTAAATCCTTGCCATTCTTTTGGCTACATAGGCCTTGACAGGAATAATCTTGCTATCAGAATATATCCCCAAAATGCCTTTTTGTGCATCAGTCCTGAAGAAATAAGTGGCAATTTGGAATCAGATTCTTCAAGTTCTAATTAGAACAATCTTAAACAAGCCTAAGGATTTAGATGACCTTTGTCTAGGCTCACTCAACATTTCTTAGTTCCTTATCTTGCGTTTCCTTGGACTTTCGTTACATTCTTCCTTTAAGTCTGGGTCAGTTGAAGAGTGTGATAGTATAGCCCCTTGGATATGATAATTTTGAAACCTCCTAGAATGTGGGATTGTTCGGGCTTGCAACAAGAGGAGACATAAAAATCAAATGTAAGCATAGCCCTCAAGATAGGCAGTAGCCGCACACAAGGGTCACAGACCATAGAACAGTAGCTTCTGTAGTAGGCAGATAGGATTGCTGACAGAAAGTGTTTTCTGGAACAGAAAATGTTTCTGTTCCAACCTTCTCCCCACACATCTTTTTACAAGAAAGCATCATTATAAAATTAACCAAATTCAAACATTCAATAAAGGTGGGTTTCCCAGCTTGATGATGAAATTTCTGATCAAATGTAAATGATTTCAGGTCAGTTGCAAATGTAGAGGACATATGTCTTGGAATAAGTATGACCAGATCTCTCAGACTAGGAGGATGATGTTTTGGGGTCTCATTCATAATCATAAAAAGTTGAAAGATTGTCTTAAGCCTGTGTTGACTTCATGGGGATAGTGTCTCACTCTCCAGCTGATTTCTTTGCTATTTTAGTCAGCTGACTCTTTTCCAGAGGGAGATAGGTTTTGTTTGTTTTTTCAGGGTGAGGAAGAGAAGAGAGAGCAAAACCCCCAAAAATCCCAACTAAATGAATCAAAACCACAACAAAAGAATTGGAGTTTATCCTGTGGTAGGACATGAAAAAATTCTGAAGTCTCAGAAGGCTTCACAGGATGAGAAAACCATTATCTGCACAGATTTATTTGGAAAGAAACATTCAAGAAAAAAAAAAAAAAAAACAAGGAATCCAAATTAGCTTTTTTCCAAGCAGATTATTTAACTCAAAATAACTTGGACAAGTCCATCTGTCCCTAACGCCATTAAACTTCTATCTTAAAGACAATTTCTTTCTAAGATTTAAGCCATCAACTTTGCTACCAGAGTGAGTTAAGGTAAATCAAACTGAAGCCACATTAATTCCAAGTGAAGTAGTCTAATCATGGATTCAATGTAGTTTAAACATCAGTTAAACATTCACCCCACTGGTTAATTCAAGTGAACAATGCTGCATGCTCCTCCTCTGTAGGCAAAGCTATGACAGGAGCTTCTGACAGTCTATTGAAGTCCAAAAACAACCTTTGCTGCTAACACCCTGTGAGGAATGTGCTCTGGAGCCAACATCAGTAAATTATCAAGTACTCGTCAAGATCACATCAGATTCTTGTTTGCAGCCATTGCTCTTCTGTAAGGGAAGAAGGTGACAGCTCTTGTCTCTCTATTTACCCTTTCTCACTCCCTGCTCAATCTTTGGCATGCCGTTAGACCTGCTTTACCTTTACTCACTTTTTCTGTAGGATATATATACCTTGCCAAATTTATTTAGGGTATCTATTTAGGATATATATTCTACAGGACATGACTTTTTGTAGCATCGCAAATCAAAGCTTTGCCATATTCAGTAAGAGCCTGAGCATCTGGAATTGCAATAGGGAATCCTAAATGAAATCCAAAAATGAAATGCATCCTACAGCTGTAGGATACAAACCATTCTGAATATCAAAAGTCTCCACATAACTTATGGCTTTTTCTCATGGGGCTTCTTGCACTTATCCTGGGGTAGTTGTCACTGGTCAGCATTATCAGACCAGTCCTCAGTATCAACAGCTTTTGGCTGTGGGTGTGAGTGGCCTGTCTTATTTCACGTTCAATGCTAACACTATAGTGATGTACACTAACACTTTATGTGGCGCACCTTGGAGGAACAGCCTACTTGCAAAGGCACAAAAATGAACTTGAGTGGTCCCTCACTGGTCTGGAGCACAGGCTCAGACATGCCTTCCTTATACTGCCAAGTCCAAAGGCGATCAGCTTAGTGCCTTGGTTTGCTAGCACAAGGGAACACCTGCCACGTTTTATTCATAGTTTNTTTTTTTTTTTTTTTTTTTTTTTTTTTTTTTTTTTTTTTTTTTTTTTTTTATGTTGACCCAGCAACATGCTCTGCTCCTCTCATTCACCCTCCTTTCAAAGCACAAAGTTTGGTCACATAAAAGCTCCTTTGGGCCTCCAGCATCAAACCCAAATCTTGTTTAACAAGGACTTGACACCTGCCTATATTAGCAGAATATTTGGATAAAGATGTGTGTCTCTCATGTCTTGGTTACTGTGCAAAGTCAGTAGATTTTCACTGCCTTTCAGTTTTTCCCAGGTGTAATGCACTTCCTGTTGACAGGGCAGATACCAAGAGTCAGCTCCTGGTCTTTTATTGGGGTGGGATGTGGGATATCCAGACAAGTTGTTGAAATCTTCAGAATTCAGACCTTTGTTGGCTGGCCAGGGAATAGCTATGGGGTGTACACAACCTCAGCCTGAACTGTAGAAAGAGAAATACTGTCAAAGGGTCCCAACTGCAGCACTAAGACCCTTATTTCTTCCATAAGAAATTTACATGCACAATTTAGGCAGAGTTAGGTAACAAGAGGATTGCTCTACAGTAAAGAAAAAGTTATTAGACAGAATTACCTACTTTGTAGATCTATATCAAAAAAAAGTAGGCATGGAATTAAGAAAGAGCACTGTTTCAAAATATAGAACAAAGAGAGGAAATTCTCCTCTGCCTGAGCCTGCAGACTGTTTCACTGTTTGGACTGCAGGTCCCTTGGCTCTCAGAGGTAATTCCAAGCATCACAACTACACAGCTGAGAAAAAATTCTGAATCTCCATCCCAAGGGAAAATCTGACATTTTAAAATTTGCTTTAGGTTCCAAACATGAGGTTAAGAAAAAAAAAAATTCCAGAATTTCTAATCTGCTGAAAATGTCAAAAGTGTTTTTTATTAGGAGTAAATGTCAAAACATCTTGTTTTGCCATTTAAAATGTAAATAATAAAAGCACTTCATCCCTGAGACAGCCTGAGAGGCATCCCTTCCTCTGAGGTAATTTTAGCACTTCATCATTATGCTGCCTTCTGGGAGTTGTTGTCCCAGCCTGTGTTGTCTTCTATAGGCCAGTAACCAGATTGACTACATCTCCCATTAAACTACCCAAATAGGAGTGGCATCCTGTGTCAAAAAAAGTTCCAACTTTTGTTTGCCTTGTGGGATGTGTAGTTTTCTAGGAAATCTGCACTCCTAAAAGGGGGAATGGGCACCTGATCTTCTGCAGAGTACTGTAAAGATACACACCATCACAGATTTAGAAATAAAGCACTTTGAGATCATGTAAAGGAGGACACATTTGGGCTGGAGTTGAAGCAACTGAAACCCAGTCAGATTTCCCTCCTACCTTTAAAATGACATTTTTCTGCAGAAAGTTTTGATATTCACGTATCCCAGTGGAAAACCCCAGGTAAGTTTTCACTGCAGCCTGTCATACCATGTGCTAGTAAAGCAGGGCTACTGTTCAGCTTCTTCTGGTCATCCAATACATAAATTTGGGATGGGAGAGGGGAATCAAGGTAGATCTGTTGAGTTCATTCCTCGAGTCAACACTGCTATTTAAGTAAGAATGAAGTACTGACATGAAGCAATCTGCAGGCAAACCAGCCACACACTAAACCTTGCCCCTCTTTTGGCCTTGAGCAGAGCTTGCTGCTTTTCTAGCAATTGCTCTAATTACTCCGTAATCCTGGATGTCAAGGACTCATATAGCTCAACGCTTCCACTGATTATATGTTTTCTTGTAGCTCCTCTGTTGCCTATTTGAGGAAGGGGTCTGCATGTCTCAAACATCCTCACTTCCTAACCCTTCTCGGGGGCTCATTCCCTCTCTGGCTGATGTACAGTTTTGCTGTGTGGCCTAAAGCCCTGGGGCAGTGATGCCTGGACTTCAGATCCTGCCCTCAGGCAGGAGCACATCTGCAGCTGCACATAGAGGCACTCACTTTCCACAAATATGTCTGGTGGCTCCCTCTGTTCCTCAGGATTGAATTAAATGCTGAAAGCAGTGTTCTGTCCCAACACATATGGATCTCTCAGCATTTCTTAAGGGTCAAAAGAACACAGAGGTGGAAAGCACAAACCACAAAGGCTGCCTTAACTAAGGGAAGGTTATGAATCTCCCAAATTTAATGCATACCTGGTAGTACCCTTTGTGCTACTACTCATATTGACTTCTCTGGGTCTTCTCTCACACGGGAACCCAAATGCAGTTTATAAAAGGTAGAGAAACCAAAGTCTATAGAGGGAGGAAGTGACTTGCCCAGAGGGCGTGACCCAGTTCAGCAACCTAGTGACAGGGCACGGAGTCTGGAAAACTAGAAGGAGGAATCCCAAAATATCACTGCCACATCTACACATCTGTTTTCATGGTGTGAAAGATTAGAGCAGAGAATGCAAATTCCTTGTCTGAAGTAAAAAACAAGGACTAGGCCATTTCCTCCTTTAAGTGAAGTTAACTGTGAAGAAAATATGTCAGTGGATATTAAAATTAATTCAGAAAAAGAAATTACTCCTTGATGGATTTGGACAACATGAAAAGTGTGGGAGAAAGACTTTTTTAGACCTTGTCTGTTTTAGCTGGCATGAACTACTCACTAGTGAGCTGTAGGATTGATTTGTGCAGTATTAATGACTGTAGAAACACCACTGCATGGAGGATGGGGTTTCATCCCACATGAATATAAATGGGATGAATAAAAAAAAAAAGGCTGAAGATTTCAACCGTGTACCCCACGTCTCCATCTCTAGAGACAGAAAAATCATCCCTTAAGGCACCAAGACCAAAGTGACAAAGAGCAGTTGAACTTGGTGAAAAATGTAGCAGGTGGGTGAAAAAAGGGAAACCCTTGGGCAGAGATGGATTCACCTGTGGTCTGAACTGTACTGTGGATGGCTGTGCCATTCCCACTTGACACAGAGTTGCTATTGAAAACAAGTGAACGGCTTGGGCTTGTAACTTGGAAATCATTCTTTTTGGGGTTGGGGGGGTTGCATTTGTTCACATCATCTCTTCTGGAAAAAGAAGAAACCTTCCCCTCTTCCCCAAGCAGTGCCTGAGAACCTCACCCGGCCTGTTCCAGCTGACCTCCAGCAGGATGATGGGCCACTGGAGGCCTGATGAATGCTGACGGCTCTGCGCCTTTTGCCAGCAGAGCTAATGGCCCTGGCCTTGCTGGCGAGAGTGCAGAGCAATAAACATCCCAGAGATGCTGCCGAGCAGGTTCGTTTCCTGCACGCAAGCTGCACATTGTAAAAACTGAGGCTCAGATTCTTTTTCCTGTTTGCACTGGAGCAGACTGCAGAAATTGCACAATCCTCCAGGCCAGACCCAAGGTGAATTGCGAGGCGATATGTTCCATGGCTGTATTTCACACTTGCTGAAAAAGTGATACAGCCCAGGGGAGGGGGCTTTAATTAGGGAGAGCAGTGACAACCCACAGACAAAGTGATTCCATAAGTAGAGGAAGAAACAAAAGCTCATTCCAAAGACTCTCACTTGTGTGGATTCTCTAGTGTTCAATAAAAGGTGTGATCCCTGACTAAGAAAGTCTTTCTCATTTCTTCACTTGCTTATTTTGATGAAATATGATAGTCACAATATTTTTATGCATTCTTTCCTGCCTGTCAGGTTACAAAGCTGGAAGTTGTATGAGTTGACACATAAACAACATGATCACATTAAACTCCCAGAGAAGGCGCTCCAGAATAAAAGTTTTGATTTGATGGAGACATCTCCAGAGGTGATGGGGAGGAAGGTAGCAACTTTCAGATAAATAATGGTAGCGGTTTCTTGAAGAGAAAATAAAGTTTCTTTTTTCTGTTTGTAAATGTCTTCTGGGTTGAGTTTTTCTTCCTTTAAAAAGTGCTTTTTAAAAAATGCTTTAAGGGAAAAGAAGAAGGGAAAGCAGATAAAATCTTCAAAACACTCATCAAAATGTCTGGTTATACATTTCTCAGCAAATACAGATAGATAGAAACACAGATAGACAGAAACACAGATAAACAGATAGAAATACATAAATATTTGTTTCCAGCAAATGGACAGCTGTTCTGTTCCTCCCATGATGCCATTTACCTAGCGTGAAACTCAAGAACTGTAAACCTAGCAGTTTGTTCCTGGGCACAGGAGAGAAAAAATATTAGCATAGAAAGGATGCAAGTTATGCAAATAACTGGAACCTGGTTTCGAGATCAGCAGATTGACTCCTGTGAGGGTGGAGACAGTAGAAGTTCTTGGTCAGATGGTATTTGTCTGTTTAATTATGGCTGACTCTGTGTTCTGGGAGAAGATGACTGATTCTGCTGGTGTTCAAACCTTCTGATGTGGATCAGAGTGCTAGTAAAAGGACAAGACTCATACTCTAGTGGTGTCAGAGCCATCACTGAATGTCATGGTAAAATGTTTGTGTCTACCTTGACCTTGAAATGTCACTGTTTTTTCCATTCCTCTCACTCTGAAAAGGGCAAACATTCACAAATCTGCTTGGGGATGAAGTAGCAGAATGACTTTAGAAGTTCTGGTTTACTACTATCTTTGCCCCTCAGACTCTGTTAAATGCAGTTATACTTCCTGTGCATCCATACACATTCATCCATCCCTCTCTGCAGCCTAACTCCACTTGGTAGCTGCAGAGAACCAGAAAGAAAATTAATTGCTGTGTCAAGGTAAAGAACGTGTGTACCTCCCAGTCCTGGGGAATTAGTTCTGTTGCTTGCTCTTGTGCAAGTCTCAGCTGTGCATTCTCAGAGGGACTGTGTGCCAATCCATACACAGGGGACTGCAGGGACTCATTTCCAAGCCCCAGAAGAGAAGTCATGGGTCACCCTGGAGCGAGATTGTTTTCCTAGCTTCTTTGAAATATTAAACATTCAGCAATGCCAAGTCAGAAATGAACACATGAAAGTGGCAACACGACTGATCTAACATCATGCTAAAGATTAATTTCAAAAGTCTTTTGTACCATGAATGAATGGACCTTAGAAAATGAATGGAGTTATTGACAAAGGCTTAAATGAAATTTGAGTTCTAGGTAAAAGGTTTCCTTTCTTGTCACCTTTGGATGCCAAAGGAACAATTATGTCATTTGATTTTATCCTGAAAAATCTGTATTTGGCAATGAAAAACCAAGAAGTGACTCCATCTCAAAAAAAAAAGCTAAGAGCAAACAAAAGCTGTGCCTGCAAGAAATCATGATGAAGAGGAATCTCTTCTGCAGCAGATTGCAGGAGCCTGAGAATAAAATGACTACCATAGAGAGATGTGAACAGGTCAAGCCTTTAAAAGAAAATAAAGGAACATGAGTAACCTATACAAGAGTCACTGTTTCTAGTATCAGACTGAAAACTGAAGAGTTTTTTTGACAGGTCAGTGAAAATCCTCTCTGGAGAGGCAGATCTAGAAAAGAAAACCTGACACCTTACAAGGCCTCTCCTCTTGAATGTGATAACTAATAAAACACCCGTGAAAGACACACTTATATAGCATCTCTAAAAAAAAAAAAAAAACACAATTCTTTTTCCCTGACCATAAAACCGATATTTTTGCACTGAATATTTGCTTTCAAGGGTGCATTGTTAGAAATAAGTAACAAATTTGTAATAGCAAAGCAAATACCCTGGCTCCACATCTCCTTTCCAAGATTCAGTGTGAACATAAAACAGATGTGATCCCAACAAAGAAGCATCTTCTGTTGTACCAAATGGGACCTTTGCATCCCCTTCCCATCGGCTAAATATAGTTGGAGGGAAACAATAGTACCAACACAGAGTAGTGAGTTTGAGTGATATGAGGCAGGATTGTTGCCTTTATTCTAGAATCTAGTGATGGATCTCTGAATGGGCATTAAGTGGGAAATAAAAGTGTAAATTTCCCCCCCTTTCCCTGCCTAATTCTGCTGTCTGGTTGGGCATTACGGACTGCAAAGTAATTCCTAGCTTTAGTTTTGTTTCTAACTGCAATTTTCATCCCCCTTTCAACCTTAACTGCTATTGTGGGCCTTTGCTACTGCTGTGTTATAGACAGCAGCATTAGCAGCAGCAGGAATTCTAAAAATAGAGCAGGAAATTTAACAACTGTACAAAACTCCTTACCCTGGAGAGTCGTTGTTTATACTCCTTCATGTATGCTAGCAATAATTATACTAAAGTCTGGTTACGAAAAAGGATGCATTTTACATGAGAGGAGAAAATGTAAATTTTTTTCCCCTCTTAAACTGAATACAAAGACTATTTCATTAAATGTGGCTTTTTGGTAAAAAAACGGAACAAAAAGTCTACCCATAAAAATTCCCATTTAAAAGAAGTCTTTTCCATCCAAAAATCCAACAGCTGAATAGAAAATGTGGATCTCTGCTTTAAAATGGGGAAAAAAAATCCAAGTTGACCTTAATTTTCTCTCTGTTACACGGAGCTGCTGTTTTGGAGACACCCCACAGACACACCATATATTTCAACCTCTTGCATGTGTCATCCAAAGCAGGAGTGCCAGGCTCATCTTTCTCTAGTCTAGTCTCACTGATGAAATTACAGGTTTATTGTGAAGATATACCAGTCCTGGTGAGCATGTGCCTAGAAATAACAGTGAAGTACTGGGAGGTCTGTGGCTTGAGTGATACAACATTCAAAAACTGACATCAGCATTACAAAACCAAACTGATTATGAATGCACCTTCTCAGCCTAAGGAAGCTTTTCAACATCAGATTGGCTAGCCATTGAACAGAATTTCAAACGGAACTTCATGGAATAGGTTCTTCTCTTCTTGTTTCAGGGATAAATTTCATCCTTTTTAAAGTCACAAGGTGAAATTTTTCACTGCTTGAATTGAGTGAAAGGATTCACCCAACACAGTGACCTCTCCTCTAAACCCTGAATGGCTGCCACAGCACTGGTGCAATTAGGTTCTACTTTGGGTGGAATGATTCATGTTTCAATAAATTCAATTTCAACAAGACATAATTATGGTGAGTCACATAATCACAGATTAATCACAGCGCCTCCCATTTAGCAGTCAAAACAGTGGAGGATTCCAAATGCATACGATACTTTTGCTCAGCTTTTGTTTTACTTGATTTCTTTTCTACTTTATTAGTTGATCCTATACAAACTCTAGGAGAAGGCTTCTGGGGTTGTACTGAGACCTGTTAGAGAGAATGGTGCCAAATTCTTTTGCTGTTTTCCATGTGGTGAATAAACCTGAAAGATGATAAATGTTAGCAACACCAATAATTTCTGCAAGAATCTGAGGGTCTCCTTTTGCTACTGACCTCCCCCTGTCATTGTGAATTTTTAGTGGGATTGAAGATATCCAGTTTCTTCTGTATCTGAGTGCACACAAAAGGGGCCTTGCATTGTGAATTCTTCTGCTGAGTTAGTTCTTCCGAGATAAAAGGGGAGGAAAAACTTCATGCTAATGTCTGAATATTCTGCTTCTATCAAGATACTTGAAAGCATCTTTTAAGTATTCCCTCCTGCTCAAATGCTGATCTTAAGCATATTGTGTCTATGCTGAGTCTTGTCTCAGCTGACTTATGGTACTGTATCTTCTCCTCTCTCCTTTCTCCATTTTACTGATACTGAATGTGTAGACCAAGAAAGGGTCACTCACTCGCAGAAGATGTGCTCAGCTTTTTCATTTGAACATCACTCAGCCTCACGTACACTTGCCACAAAACAGTGAGGGGGAAATTCCTTCTTTGTGATCAGACAATTTGTGGCTGCCCTTTACCAAACCTTGGGTAGGAACGTATGCAGTGGTTTTTCCAAATATTATAACTGAACTTATTCTGTGTGACCAGTTTATTTTGAATTGCACTTGGATCATTTTACAGAATTGTTTTGCTTTCAAAGCTTTCGTTCTCCAAAGTGGTTAGAAAGGGGTTTATTTTATTTTCCTTTTTACTGCTTTTATTTTTAAGGTGAGGGTGGTGGTGAGGGAACAGAATAGGAGGATGTAGGTTTTGAGAAGACGAGTGAGAGGGAAGGTTCTTTGAGAATTTGTTTTACTCTATCACTAATCAGTGTAAAGCTTGACAAGCTGAAATTTGCTTCTCTGTGCATCTTGTGAATTTTCCCTAGAACTCAGTTTGGTTTTAAAAGTTGGATAAGGATTCTATGGAGTAGATAGGGTGCTGAAGGAGATGATAGTACATTACTATTGTCAGCAAACTGATAAAAATTTTAGAAGAAAAGTCTTTGAGGGCAAAGGCAAGATTTCTTTCCTTTTTTCTTCTCTCTCCCTCCCTTGCCCTTCCCCCCTCCCCACCTTTCCATTTGCAGAAATTGCTTCTTTATTCATTTATTTTTTAGTAAAGATTACCTTTTTTTTTTTTTTTTCTTTTTTTTTTTTCTGTACACAAAAGGGTTTCTGGAGATATAACAGTGTTCTGGCAAATAATAGGTGAAGGTGAATTGACAAGAATTGTGGGGCTGTGTGATACAGAAGAGAAACAAGGAGAAGTAATACATATTTATCTTGGGCACTCCAAAAATTACATGACATGAGTAAGTATGCATGTGAAGCAGGGTGGAGAACAAAAGAGAACAGTTGTGCAATGGAAATGAACAGAATGTGGGCTCTGAGTGAAGCCTGGGCGGCCCTTCAACCACCCAACAGGAAGAGATCAATCTCTGTTGCCAGGTGTGATCTGTGACCCTCATGGGTTTGCTAAGCTCCACAAACCCTGAGGCCCTGGTTCCCTGACTGGACTTCAGGGAAACCAGCAGACTGCAGCTTCTCTGGAGCCATGACCATGGTGACTTTTGGAAAAGGTCTGCACGGTGGTCACCACTGGAGGTGCCCCTGGGTACCTCTGTACTGGGGATTTCTGAATCAGACAGGAAGAAACCAGTGGAAGCTTCCAACTAACTGTTTATGCTCTCCCGCCAGCAAGCGCAGGGTGCGGTTTTGAGTGGAGAATGTTGCTCAGGACGAGAGTAAGCCCAAAAAGCCACATTTGTTCCATGGCTCAAGCCTGTATCCACAGTCCCAGGAGATTATATTACTCACAGAAAAAACTTATTAAAATCTCCCATGCATCATACGATATGCCACCCAACAGGAGGTGGTGATTCCATCTCAGTCTTAGTGGCATCTGAGCTGTAGAGGAGAAGAGGCATCCACGAATGACTGTATGCTCCCAGCAGGACCTTCTAGTTTTCTAGTGTTTACAGGCTACAACAGCAGACCTCCAGGGAGAGGTCTGCAGCCTCAGTAATTCTGTGGACACATGCTTCTCTCCAGGTAAAGTCCAAAACAAAATTAATGCTAAGGTGCTTTTTGGGGCACTGTGCAGCTAAGAGGTCTGATAGTCCTTGAAAGACAAGACGGTCAGTTTTTTCAAACCAGAGCTATGATGTCATTCCATCTGAGCTATGTGCATTCCATTATAAACAATACCATGTGTGCTTTGAGCCTGCTATTGTACTAATTTGATGGATTATTCCCGTTTCTTTGTTCCCAAATTATTCCCTGGGTTTCCTGCACACTACGAACACATTAGATTCCACCTTAACACAGCCATCTCCTAGCTGGGACAGAGATAGTGATTCAGAGATGCCTGCTCTTCTATGTATCTAATCCCACTGATGTCAGATCAGCTTGGCTCAATTTTATCTGATGGGACTTCTGGCCTGTAAACATTTGGGGTCTACTTCCAAGTCACAGGTTTATAAGAACCATTCCCAATACCCCTGGAAGCATCTGGAGGGTGGTATAGAGTCACAGAGGCAGTTCCTCAGCCTAGTATCAAAAACAAGAGCAGACCTGGAAAAATATTACAAAGCTCTTCCACTGGCACCAGCAGGTCAGTGTCATTACAGGCAGTGGTGTTGTTCTCAGATACTATTTCATTGGCTTCCTTCTCCTTTTTCCTCTCCCTCTTCTGAAGCACATTTTCTTTCCCTTGTATTGCATGGTAGGGTTGTATCCCTGGAGATTCACAGTGATGAGGAGAAGTAGGCAAAGATCAAAAGCACTTCTAGCTTTGAAAAGATTATTCCTGGCTGCAAACCAAGTATGGCAAGCTCCAATCCATCCATCTTATTCAAACACTGTTTCAAAACTGGTCACCCAACCCTTTTGGATTCTGCTTTCCTTTCAATTTTATGTGGCACACAGAATTCTTTGATTTTACCTTTTAAAGCATGGCACTGAATTCTTTTCTAGCACAACTGACTGCTCATATTTTTCAAACCCGAGGCTACAGGCTTCTGTGGTGTTTTGAGTCCTGTTCAGTTGTCTTTTAGGGCCAAAATCTCTTAGTTTCTTCACAAAACAACTGCACAGATTTTTACCTAAGCTTAGTGACCTTTCCAGAGAAATAAAGCAAAAAATACCCTTCATTGCTTTGGAACATGCTCCTCCAGCAATCTATAGTACCAAACCAACAAAAAAAGAGTCAATGACAATTGTGAAAAGTTTGCCAAAAAATGGATACATTCTTTTCAGAAGAATGCCAAGATCTACAACATTCGACTGAAAGGAAATGTAATTTTAACAGCTAGGTGGAGATACTAGTGTTGATAGCAGAAGATGCATGAATTGAATACCCTTCTAGTGTGTATAAAATATACTGTATTCTCAGACATCTTTTACACTGGCAGGATGCATATCATACAGGAAGAGATATGCAGACTTGAGCTGGATGGACAGATCTTGTCTATCTCTGAATCATGAGCTCATACATTTATGAGAAGCCTCAAATGTTTGGGAGTATGCTCACTAGCTGTAAGTTATGAGAGTTTCAGAGATTACAACTTGTTTTTTTGTATATTAGAAATATTCTTAGTTCCAAACCTCCCGAAGTAACTAACAAGTGCTTAGTAGTCCACTCGTCCATACGTGACTACTGTGGATAGTTAAAGTGATTTGACTGGTTAGTTTTATCTGTGTATCACAGTGCATAAACAAGTGCCAATGGAAGATGCGTCTTAGTGTCACATCTGTGGGGTAAAATAGTACAAGGAATCTTGCTAGTTATTCCAGAGAGACAGGTCACAGTCTGACCATGCACTGGTGTGCTTGGAAAATGAATGATTATCCAACATTGCCTAGTTTTTGGAAAACAACCAGAAAAAACTAAATTGCTCAAGAAAACAACTCCTCTCTAAAATTCAAAATGTTCTGAATGGATTAGGAAGGAACAACATCGGTGAAATCATATTTCTCCCATATGCCTTGGAAAGTAGTAGTCATGAATAACACTTTGAGGATATTAGGGATGAGATGTGCACACATATCTTGGTATGAGTATTCAAGAAACTCTAGAGAATGCAAAGAAAGTTTTCAGTAGTAAAGATAAGTTCATCTAATGTGACTTTTCCAAAAATATTAGCATGATGGGAAAGAAGGGTGTTGTAGAAGGCAGCAAAACATGGGCCAAGTTAACATGGTGATTTTACTGTAAAAGTATCAAGAAGGCTATACAGTTTTTCTTACGTGAGACACATCCAAGATGTTACATTCCTCCTCTCCAGGAGGCTGCTGTCAGGATATATATATAAAAATTTAGCTGGGAAAAGAGGACAGATAAAAGAATATTGTCTGGATAGATGCCAATGAAATTGCTGATTCTTTGGTATTGTTTTCCTCAATCCAAAAGAAGGCAAGTCAAAACATAAAAAAAAAAAAAAAAGAAGAAAGAAAAAAAAGTAATTTCTGTGAGAGATTGGTCTTATTAGCAGCAGATAAAAAAAATAATTAATTACTGTCTTTAAAGGTTCAATTGTAACTGCAGTTCAGTGTTCCAGTGCCACTTGAATAATATTACAGCAGAACCTGCTGATTTTTTGTCATTTCAGATTTTTTTTTCACCTAAAAAGAAGTAAAAAGAGCATATAAATAAGTATTTGTTGCACTAGATGACTTTTCAAGTTTTGCCTCAGTCTCTCCAACTCCCAGTAACACAATCAATATATAGGCAGTCAAACTTTCAACAAATGCCTTTTAAAGCATTTTTCCCAAGAGGATTATCTGCAATTAAACTATGATGCAGAAGACATACAATTTATTCAGAATGTTACTGTACTACCATGAAACATCTCACATAGCCCCAGTCAGTACCAGGCAGTTCTTGGTTTTACAGTCTTTGAATCTACACTAGACCGTTGGAGTTACCTGATCTGACTGGTTCATGAATCCTAGGTGCAATTTTTCTCCTGATCACTACCTAATGAAGTCCATGAACAATGCTCAGTGAAAGCGTGCTTTCTAGAGAGATGCTCAGGTCTTATTTGGAGAAGACAAGACATGAGAACAAGGGAACAAGGCACGCTCATTGTTCCTACAAGCAGATTACTCCAATTAGCTGATCCCTTCCCAGTTAAATAATGTGCCAAGTTTTAATTCAGCTCCAAGCTACTGATTCTTGTTCTGAATTTCTCTGCTGAATTAAGGACTTCTTTAGCAACTGCTATTTTTTCCTTGGAAAGGTAATTATATAGTGATCAAGCCACCTCTCATCTCCCCAGTTGCCTCTATGATTAGTTAGACAGATTGATTTCTTTAGCTGTCCCATGGTGAGGGGATTTCTACGGGCCCAAAATAACCATCTGGTTCTGTTATGTTAAATATTGTGGCTTTGTATCCTTTTTTAGGTGTGGATTCAGAACAGGATGCAACCAGCTGGCATCAGTAAATGTCATTTGCAGAGGTAATGATGTCATCTGTTAGGTTATTATTTCTCTTTTGATGTACCCTATGAAATCAGCAGCCCTATTTAGCATGTATTCATAACCAGAATGAACAGTCCTTTGCTAAATTCTATCTTAGGACATCTATGGTGAGAACCTGACTTTCTGTAGGTATGACAAACTGCCTTTCTCCTAGGCAGAAATTATTACTGAAATATTTAATTTGAATTTATAAATTGATTGCGTTGATTATAAATCATTGCTCCAGCAAATGTGACATGCTTTTGTCATGCAGTAGCCTTTATCACAAGGGATTTTATACCCATTGCTAAATCAGTGATGAAAGTGCAGATCCAGAATGAGCCTCATCTTAGAAAAGTAGCAATAAAAATACAGTCATTCAGGCTTTTCCCCTGGATGGAAATTTTGAGATCTGTCAGTTTTTAATTAATTTCTGCTTTATATATTGTTCAGTGCTCGTTTGCTTTAAATCAAAATATGGAGTCCTAACAATTCAGTGAACTAAAGACAGTAATCCAAACATACATTTCTAAAGAGCTTTCCAGTGAGCTCTGTTTAATTAATGCCTGCTAAGCAGTAAGTGGATAGTGATTGCTGTTTGCAGAAGCCATACTAACTTAGAAGTTTTAGTACGTTTTTGAAAGATTTCTGTGTCCTCAGTGAAAACATGGCTCCTTTCTCAGGATCGGGAAGTTTGTTGCATCAATACCTATATTTTTGGAGATCCCACACCCTAGCCTTCATGACCATGCCTGGATCTTAGTTGTGTCAAATATCAAATCAGATCTCTTTTCCACCATGCTATAAGAGAGGATGTAGGGTGGTAATGAGAGGTTAAGTAGGTGGGAACTAATAGTTTTTCAGCTGACTTAGCTTACCTTATGCGTTAAAGTCAGACTTAATAGGTTACCCTGCTGAATGGCATCAAGTTTTTTGACAAGACCTATTGTTCAAAGTGTGTCCAAGATTTACTTTAATGATATTTTATCCATATTTCTTTAATCAGGCTACTTTATATTTAACTTTTCTCTTTTTAATCAATATTTATTTGGTGAGTTAATAGCCATCCGAGGGCAAACAGAAAGGCTGAAACAGTTTCAGGCAGTTCACCAATAGTAGAAATCAAGGAAGAGACCTATTAGGACACTGCTTACACATGAAATGTGCTGTAGTATTCAAGTTACTTTATGAAAGGCCACCACATCCATTAGGGATGAAGGATCTACCTTAAAAAAAGACATAGTAAAACAAATTATAGTAATGTATTAGCACTAGAAAGCTCTCAAACAAGTATTATTCAGTATTTAAAAAGTCATTGTATATAAAGACTTTATAGTAATAGAATGAGAAAATGACAAGAATATTTGTGGGAAATAATTCAGAAGAAATTGAGCAAGCAACTTCTGGATGCCCAACTTCATAAAGTGATTGTAAAGCTTGAGGAATAAGGATAACTCAGCTTACACAGCAGAAAACAGAAGTGGGGAAGGGGCATTTCAGGCTTCTCATAGTAGTTTATTCCCTTCTAGTTTTTAGCAAAGGCTACCAGCTTGGAGCTCTGGATATGTTGCAAGCAATACCAGCTGCAAGAGAGAGAGGCTGCACAAGGCAATCCATGTCAGAGGAAGATGAGGAGAACAACAAAATCTGAAACTCCCTTAGGTAGTAGCAGGGAAAACAAAGTCTCCTGCAGGTTTGTCTTCATGGTAAGAGGTCTCTGCAGAAATAATTAATTCATGTTGTGGGAGTGAAGTTGATGTTGATCAATGCTCATTACTCAAGCTGTTGAAAGACCCAAAAGTGAAACAAGACACTGGGGAGGATGAAACTGGTAATGATTTCTAGGAAATTATGAGAAAGAGCAGTCTGATTGCCAAGACAGCCAGACCCAAGGATACTGGCAGGTGAGAATGTAAAGCTTACTGTGTAGAAAATGCAAAGAAGGATAAGGAAGACATTTGTAAATGTTTCAAGAGCAAGTGCTGACACTGTGGCAAGCATCTCTCCTATATGTACTGGAGCTCTGTTCCCTTCCTGCTGCTGTCCCACACCAGATATCCATTCTCTGCCCCTTTTGCCATTCTCTACCAGTAGACCACCAGCTTCAGATAAGAGGGTGGCTTACCATTAGAGACCATCACGGGAGTGCAGATTTACTGTTACAATGCAAAGAGTGACTGTGTTTCACTCCATTTTACTCTGGAACTGAAGGACTGCCTTCTTTCAATTAATACTCATGGTTTAAGTACTCACTGAAGGCCAGTGACTTCTTTAAATGTAGCAGACTTTTCCTAAGTGCCTTACCATCTGTTCAGTGCTTTTGAAAAAGTGTTTATGTTGTCAGTCACATGGGGGGAAAAAATCAAAGCGCTTCATATTTTTGTTAATGGAATACGTTGAGATGACATTAATCATATGGACTGGGAACCCTCTACGCATAAGTGAATGTAAGAGTTAAATACTAGGTTTGTTAATGGACCCTGTTTCCAATCATTGCTGTCATAAGTGATAACAGGTTTGAGGCCAATTAAACCACTTTTCACTTTTTTCTCAAAGTGAGAGAATGCTGGGAAGGGATCCTGGCACCAGCAAGAGTGCTGAGGTGAGGGTCTTAGCACCATAATAACGTGATCTCTCTCTGCTCAGACACACTTGTGCTCCTCCACCGCACATTACCCAAACTCCCGTCTGGAGCTTGGACACAGGGTTGGCTTCTCCATAGCAAGATGAGGACAGAGCAGGCAGGAGTTAGCAGTTACCTGTAACTTCAGCTACCAATGAAGGCAGCAAGGAATTCTCCAGTTTTAATGTCCCACCTAAACTTTTCCATTTGCAGCAGGAAACCTGAAGCAGAGGTCATCTTCTTTGGCCTACACTTGCAGTTGGTCAAGCTATCAGGGAAGCATTACCTCACGAGATGCCTGCCATGTTCTGAGTCTTTGACTTCAAGTACCCCAGAACATAGGCAACAAATCCAGATTTGTTGCTGCTTTGCATAGGAAGTTTCACCTGCTCGAAAAACTTTATAATTTTCTCCATGAATAATATTAGAAGTGAGAAACAAGATGACAGGAATCCAAAGAACCTTAAAACCGTGCTCACCCTGAATTTCTAAGGTCTTCGCAGGTAGCTGGCAGTAGAAGACAAGCTATTTTCAAATCAGCAGGAATTTGATATTAGTGTATCTGTACACTAGTGTGGGCTATGTTTAACTTCAAAAGCATAAGGCCTTAGTCACATAACATGCACAACACCACTCTTCAAAATCTCTACATTTTGTTTCTCAGTCCTGTACAAGGTCCCACCTTACAGACCTCCAAATTAAAATAGCTTGAGATGATATGTCTAATAGGCAGCTCTGTGGATCAAAGCACCACTTTACTGTCTTCTCTCCTGCCCTTTACCCAAGGTAAAGATTGTATCTGCCAGGCAAATCCCATGCTGGAATGGTAGTGTTTCTCTGGTATGAGGAATGCTGAATTTTTCAGTAACTTGTGAAAGCCAAAGTCCTTGCCAAATTTTTTTCAAGCTTTTTAGACACAGTGTTTGTGTTTGCTCTCTGTTTCAAGCAAGGAAGAGATGTGGCAGGTTAGTTAGGGCCTTGATCACTTTGTAAGTCCGGTGGCCAAGCAGAATACCAGGCAAACACAGGTAAATGGAGTCACTTTCTGATGTCCAGCTCTCTGATTTGCATATTTCCAAGCTGTAGTATATAACTGTAATATAAATCAAATAATAATTTAAAAAAAACCAAAAAAACTCCACCGAAATAAAACAAACCACCACCACCACCAACCTCTCCCTCCTCCCAAATCAACAAGACAGTTAAGAGATTTAAACTTTTCTTTTCACTATACTGTGAGATTAGGCAAAAAAAATCAAACAAACAAAAAACCAAAAAAAACACCAAAAAACTATGATTTTTTATGTGAGACATGCTTGAGGTTTGTTTTTCTTGCCTTCCAGGTTCAGAATTTGAGATTGTTGTTTGAAGTAGTATAAACAGTTTCTCTTGTGAAGGTTTTACCCACAGAGATCTTCAAAATCTATTGCAGATTTGAAGAGCCTATTTAACCTTTTCTGACATTTAAAAGAAAACAGAAAGCAAGCTCTGCCAGCTGAAAAGTGAGTTAAAGGAACCGGTCCAGTTTGTGTCCAACTGCATGAAGAAAGGAGAGTCAAATTCCTTCCATTTTACACATAGTTAGTCACGAAATTGTACTAGAGCAAAAAAAAGAAAAAAAAATAGCCATATTGTAACAGCTGAAACAAACCTTGGGTAACTGTCAGCAGTGAAATGTCCAGAGAGCATTTGTACCATTCCATTTCATTAAGCTGAAGGGTGGGATTGCAGACTGTAAAAGATTATAGCAGAGCTCTTCTCTTCAGAAATTTACAGCTTGCAGCACAGCAAAGCACAAGGGAAGTCTCCCTTTCATATGTATGCAATAGGGAGCCTGGGTTTTGTCTCTTCAGTGGTGATGTCTTGGGGAAGAAGGTTGCCAGAAGCACCAACGAAAAGTGAAATGAGCTCTATGAATCCTTTTTTTCTTCCCTATGACCCACAAAATGCATTTGCACAGTTGGTTTTATTTGCTTCCCGAGCTCTTTGTGGGCTGGATTAGGACAGGGAGTCTTATGGGTGTTATTTAGGGTGATGGCTAATGTATTGTGGGCATAATGTATAATAGGAACAAGTGCAATGAGTGCCACAGGAGAGGGGACTCTTCTCTCTTTTCAAACTGTGTAACCAGCAGGAACTACTTTGTCTTGTACCCACTGAGGATCTGGCCCCAAGACGATCACTGAGCTGCAACAGGAAGCTCAAATTCTGGCTAAAATACGAATATGTGTCTACTGCAACTGCAGCGTGTTGCTTTGTAACAGAGCAACTGGGAAGATCAGTTCTTTCTCAGAAGTGTCTTTGGTTTCAGTCTCCTCACTCTTTACATGAGAGGATCATCCCCTTACATCAAACTGCTGCTATTGTGCTGTGGAGTAACACAACATTTAGGATAGCAGTTATCTGCCAGTAGAAAAGACATAGGGCTGGCAGGGAGAGGGTGAGAAAGAGAAGTCATTCTAGATGACTAACAGCCCTAGGTACTTTTACTGGTGATATTTGGCTACAGTGCCTAACTCCATCTGGCTTCTTTTTTCCTGCCCATGTTGATTTACCAGAATGTTAGAGTGTGCTTTATCTTGCCAGAGAGTAGGAGGTATCTACCAACAGCAGAGATGGTCCGTCCTTACAGTGGTGCGAGTTTCCAACAGGAATGGCAATTTCCACCAAACTGATTTTTCAAAGTGAAGAATTTTAAAAACCACAATGGGAATGATGCAAAATGAAGTGTTGCAATCCAAATGAAAGGCATTCAGGTTCATAAAAAAATGATTTTCCTTTTTATTTATACAAAATAATTGATTTTTTTGGTCTTGATTCACCATGGCATTCAGCTTAATTTCATTATTTGAGCATTGCCTTGTGGAAGTTTAAATTGGCAACTTCTTTTCTTTCTGCTATAGCCCCATAGTCCTTTGGATAACTCAGCTCCTAAGAAACAACATGCACTTGGCTTGGCTGGAATTATGTACTGTGTTGGATACTCATGTGACTTTAGTGCTGTAGGAGAAATGCAATTTGGGCAGAAAAGTTTAGCCTGTAGGGAAATCTAGGGGTTGTGGCCTTTTAAATACAGAGCCAAAATAGAGACCCTCACAAAATGTGAAGTTCAGTATTAACTGAACTTCAGGCCAATGGAGCATGTGTGTCAAATCGAGCAAACAAAGGGAAACATTTCAATATAGGTAGTTCTCCATTATAA
Organism: Empidonax traillii; assembly: GCF_003031625.1. Taxonomy (NCBI): domain Eukaryota; kingdom Metazoa; phylum Chordata; class Aves; order Passeriformes; family Tyrannidae; genus Empidonax; species Empidonax traillii. The sequence goes on from NW_020955198.1 coordinate 1,696,601, forward strand.
TTTCTATTCGAGAACAATGGAAGTATTGGCAATTCTTAACAGAAATTATAAGAAATTCCAGTTTTTGTGAAAATTTATTATGTTGAAAGTATTTGCTTCAGCTTAGAATAATAAGTTTTGACACGCTGGAAGTTCCCAAGGAACAGGAATTCCAACTTTCTCACTGCTGCAAGTCCATGTTCATTAATTTTCATGGGTTTTTATGTGCAGGCTCTCCTTTGTGGGTTATAAAGGCTTTAGCAGTAAAGCCAAAACCTTTACTGAGGATTTGTACATGGGTAATTGAAGGATTTAATTCTTAAAAGTGGAATTGTACTCAGTTTGGTTTTATAACCAAAAGATTTTTGATATAAATTGCATAGGTCAAAGGAAGTGCTCTTAATTGTGCTGAAGCGATCCCACAAAAAGCAATGTAAATGGACAAAAGAACCACCAAAGTCTGTAACAGAACAGAGTCTGGACTACTCTATAACTTATTTTAGTTTTATGCTGCAAGTGATTAGTGGCACTGGCATCTTGTGCAAAATTGTCAGTTCAGACTGGTTTCATGACTAAATTTTTAATATATAAAGAGAAACATTATGTGTGTGCAGAGTTGTAGGACTTTTTCTCTCTTTTGCAGGCATATTGTTTTATTTTCCCCTCTAAAGATCAGTTTCCATATGGCAAAATTGACCCCCTTGATCATCAAAAAGATTCCAGTGGGTTCAAACAGTTTAAAGGAATGATTCCCATTTTGCTTAATATGAGTCTGAAGTCCCCAAACCAAACTGTTCCAACTTCAGATTTGATTTCACGTGAAATAACCTTGATTTCAGATCAGCTCTCTGGAGACCTTCAGGGATACAGAAATGGAGACAAATTTAGTGACTGAGGATGATCTACGTATAAGCTCTTCCTTTTCTACAGAGGATGTGAAAGACCTTTTGAAGCTGTAAGAGCTGATATTCCTTCAAACTCCAGTCAACAATTTAAATCATGCAGAGAGAATTAAATGATTGAGAAATGAGCAAGATAGGATAATAAAGTTCACCAGTTCTCTCCCAGGCCTCTCATTTTACTAGTCTGAGTTTCAGATATTATAATAATCCCAGTTTAGAAGATGCTGAGGACAAAGTGATGAAGCAGCTGAACTGGCAGGCTCAGAACACTGACCCTCAATCTTTTATTTTACAGACCTTCATCTGGGACTTAATGGATTGTGCAAGGGTTCCCCTTCACAGCTGCAGTGAGCAGTCACTGTACTGAGAAGAACAGTGGGGAAAAAAACCCCATCCAGATCAGAAGGCATAAGAATTCTTTTGGATGAAAAGGCAATAACCAAGACTGTAACATTTGTCTAAAATGGCATGCAGTTCTGTGCACAGGGGTGAAACTTCTAGACCCAGAAAGTGGAGGTCAAAGTTCATTCTCAGTTCATGATACAAACAGAGAACACAACTCAGTGATTTTCAGGAGCTCCCTAGACAGAATTTGGCTCAAGTTGATCCTTCATGTCTTCGGGGAGACAAAGGCAATGACCAGCATACAGGAAACACAGGAGACCATCCACTCAACAGAAATGAATAGAAAATAAACTTTTTTCTCCTTTCCTATAAAAAATGATGGATTTTTGTGTACAAAAAAATTAGTTCCTGTCAGACCAGGAAGCATTTTTGTGCTTTCATGAAAATATTTTTTTTTTTTAACAGGTCTTTTTAAAGTCAGCCTCATACAGTTACAGAGGACAATGTCAGGTCCTTCAACAGGTGTAAAAACACTGTCATTTTGATCTCCCTGCAAAACTTGTTCAGTCTCTGTGGCTATAACCATCACTGCATCTTGTTTGTAAGTACCTGAGATTGCCATTTCTTACCATTCTCACTGTAAGCCTTGCTCTGCTACCAGTCAATTGTCTCGTAGGGTCTTGGTTCTTCAATGTGAGCAAATTAGAGAGCAGCATTCATCTCCCATGTTATGAGACAGATCTGATGCAAAACCATCCAGAGACCAGGCAAATAATTCTTGTAAAAAAGCTCTGCTCCTGCTGGCATCTAGATTTTGTAAAAGACTCAGTGGGACAGTGAGAGCTGGTGGGTTAAGAGCTCTTTGTTGAATTGAATTTCTTTCTGTGCAAGAGAAGAAGAAAAAATTGGGGTGTTGAGTTTTCGGTGGAAAACAAAACAAAAACATAACCCTGCCTCTACCAGGCCTGGATCCAGCCCTGTGACAGTTTGTTTTTTTACCACTGGCTCTCAAAATTCATGTAAAGAATAAGGCAAAGAATGTAACTGTTCTCTTGCAATTTCTGGTCTGAATATGCCTCTAATAAGTTCCCCTTTGTAACCCCTCTAACTGTCCATCCTTCTCTGGCATTCCCTAGGCCTTTGAGACACCAGAGATCCCAAGATTCCGAGGACACAAAACCACTGTTAAATGACATTTTACATTCCAGGAAGCTCCCAAAGAGCCACCAATTTCCTCTCACCCCAGGAGAGTTGGTAGAATCCAAAGAACAGCTCCCACTTTTCTGGGGAACACGATCAAACCACAGTACCAACAAACATGAAACTGCCAAATATTTTCTTTTTATCTTGGAAAATAATGGTATTAAATAATAAAAACACTTCTAGTTTTTCGTGAATGTAACATATCTGTATTGCCAAGGGGAAGGGACACTTTTCTTCCATTAATAAAATAGTACCGAGACATCAAAACTAGAGAGAATTTCAAATCCCAAAAGGGATTATGAGATGAAGTCCTTCTGTGGGAAGAAACTAGTTGTCACAATCAGCATGGGGGGAAGGTAAAGTGATCAGGTAAGTGGCTAGTTCAGGTTCAGTTTATGCTTTGGCTCACCTCAACTGTTTTTTTCTCATTCGTATGTGCCAAAAATATCCAAATTGCTCCATCTTCCTACCAATTAAAACACTGCATTTCTGAGTCCTTATCTAAATGATTGGGGGTGCACAAGAGCAATGTTTCCCTTCATCCTACCACCAAGAGGAGCAAGAAACCCTCCTATTAGAAGAAGTGTTAGTTCAGGCAAATTACTTAATTTAGCAGAAGTCTATGTGTCTGATGCCTCCTGAAGCAGATGGGGGCTGAACAGTGCCTGTAAGTAGAGACACTGTGGTGTGGAGCACAGCATAAGTCCGTGCCCCTGTTTAGAAAAGTGCCCCAAGTGCTTGCAGTGAGCATTGCCAATCATTGTTTTCTCTGTGAGATGTACCAGTCCCTTACTAGGAAAGTCACCCAGTCTCTCTTTTTCTCACGGACTGTAGCACCGGGATGCAGTAGAGGGGTAAGCAATGTAGTTTCAATTAAGGCCCACTAAAAACAGCTCTTACTATGTTATAAATCCTATATTTATCCTGAAACACCAGGCCCATCCTGAGCTTCTCCCTCTCCTTTAATTGTTTGCAGGAAAGTTTCCATTGTGTTTTCTTTTCCATTTTTTAGGACCAGTATTGCAATATAAATAGTCTTTTTTTTTTCTTTTTTTTCTTTTTTCTTTTTTTTTTCCTTTTCTTCTCTCTCTCTCTATTTTTGCTAATAGTTTCTCTACTTGGCTGAATGTACATGACTCTGAGGTTTTGCGATATAATTGCATGATTGCTTCCAAATTTTCCAACCAATGGGGCATCTAATCAGTTGAAAAATTTCATTATCCACTGATATATGCTGGAGGGAAGGAGAAAATATGTTTTTTTCTTATATCATTTCTTTTTCTCTCCTCTCTTCTCCCTCTACACCCAGAGTGCAGACAAAGGCAACCCAGTGCAAAAAAGTTACCATGAATTTGTTAGGGGGTTTGGGGTTGTGCCATACTCCTTCACATGATGATAACCCACTCAAATTTGACTAAGGGGCAGTCCAACTAAAAAAATCCATGTGTGGCCTGATGTGTGGTATGGAGACAGGTATTGCCCTTATTTGCCAGAGAGCTGGGAATGACCAGTTTCTGGCCTGAAATGTCTGATTTCAACACACTTGGTTATTTTATCAGCCTTGCACTTGCACGCAAGGGAAAGAAAGAGATGTTTTTAACTCTTCCTCACCCAATTTTTCCTTTTGGATTTGGTTACTAATCTCTTTAGCCCTGACTTAGTTTTTATTTCTACACAAGGACACTACATCCTTTCACATGCCATCATTATTCTGCTGAGATCTCTGACTTGAAGGCTCTGCTGTACTGACCAAATCAGTTGAGGCCATAGGTTAAGAATAATACAGGGAGAGAGAGAGAAAGGAATGTCATCCTCATCCCTCAACCAAAATAACTTTCAGCTTCTTTAAGATAAGTACTTTCAGCTTCTTTAAGATATTTGGTGAAATATGAAAGCAAAACCTCTTGCCTTTGCCTCCTTTTGCTTTTGAGGTAGTGAACCCTGGCTTTGATCCTCTTAGGGTCATTGCATCTCTCTCCATTTCCCAGGTTGTTCTGAGGGTCTTGCATGCTGGAAGAGGCAGGAATCCACTATCCTTTCTTCCTAGGCCCTCATCCTCTGGCTGTTGCAATGCACAAAGTACAAAACCTCCATCCTCATCAAATGACTATTTAAGGATCAAAACCCGAGCTCAAGGTTTCACCTTGTTTGAGTAAAATACTGAAACCAAATCCTCACTACCACTCCTAAAAGCTCATTTATAAGCACCAACATTTGTACTATGTTTTGACTAGCCTGAATTATTTCAAGGTGCAGAAATGTAAACTTAACCAAAAAAAAAAAAAAAAAAAAAAAAGCACCCCTTGAATTCATCCTTTAATTGAAAGCATCTCATGAAAATTGGAATTTTTCACTTAAAAGAAATTTGGTTCTTGCTTTCTGTTGTCATATAAAAATAATCCTCTTCTAAATATTTAAGAAAAGAAAGTCTTTAGCTTCTCTGAGCAATTTGAAAAATAATGATCAACTTTTCCTGGTTGAAGTTAAAACCACTTTCAAAACCTTACTTTAAGTCATCAGCGTGTTTTATATATGGTTTTAAATTTGTGAGAAATGAGCTCAAGTGCATTTATCTACCTACAATATCAAGGAGTAATTTACAAAAGGTCTTTCTAAACAGGACTTTTTTTTATTTAAATATTCTTTGCAGGCTGCTCTCTGGAGTGCCCTGGATCTCATTAGAAGTGTGGTATTTTCCTCTTCCTCTAAAATGAAATTTAGTTTCCAATTAAAATCTGGCCCCTCTGACAGACACTGTGTTTCACCTTCAGGTCCAGATTTCATACCATGTTGACCCTACTAAATGCCTCCAGTGACTTGTAAAAATATTAAGGATAATGCACAGCTGCATAGATCAAAAATCCCCCCCGAATTCAATTGCTTTCATGAGTCTTTTATCAACCTGCTCTAGAGTAGAGAGGGAAGCAATTTTCCACCCCATGAAACCAAGATTTCATAAATGTTCGCTTTCTACGTTATGAAGAAAAAAAAAGGTCTTTCAAAGTTTTTGATTTCTTTTGTAAAAACAGCCTCCCACACCACAGGGGAACACTTGCTAGGCAGTAAAGAGATGACCATGGGGTATGGAATAGCAGCAGGGCAGGATTTCCACCTGCAGCGCAAGGGTAAATTAAATGAAAGTATAACCTCAGGAGATCCACAGTCACATGTTGGTTCACCTCGAACTTGCTGTTATGTTGGGCCAGTCTCTTTAGCCTCCTCTTCCTGAAACCCTGCTCTCTACCTTTCCTCATCTTCCCTTTTCAGGGTGATCTATACAAGTCAAGAATGAGAATGTGAGCCAAAATTATGGGCAGCTGTCACCTAGGAAAAACCTAATTTCCACAATGTGAGGCTGCTCTGGTTACCAACACCAAATCCATGCTAAGAACAACTCCTGGCTAGAAAATTTCTTTAATTCACATATAATTGAATGGTGCCAACTAAGTAATAGAAGCATAATATCCTGTTACATAATAACAACAGTCTCAATAAATGTGGTTTGAGTTATTTTGTACTATTTTATTAATAGACAGTAAATACAATCTTAAATCTAAATTAAATCCTCATCTGGTAGGTGCTCATTTTGTAAGGGTATCAGAATGTGTCACTGAAGTCAAATGTCAGCATATTTAAAATCATGTGACAAAAATTCTGGTCCAGATGTTGTTTCAGACCTTGTCAAGAGACAAGTGGAGAAATCTCCTTGATGAATAGCTTCTTACAATTCAGCTTCATCTGTTGCTCACATATTTTGTCTGAACATTTAATCCCCACCAGTTCACAAGTATTCTGGAGGTCGCTTTTGGACAATATGCTTGGAAAGATCTTAGGAAACAGCCAGATAGCATGAGAGCTTGGTGGTATTTCTAGCTGGATGACCACCCACTTCCTCCTATAAGATCCTTTGAATGTAGGAAACAAAAGCAGATGGACTTTAAGCCAAGAAAGAGGGGAGTTATTTAAAAATAAGTGTGTTGTTTGGGAGCAACAAGATAGATATTACTAGTTTCCTAAAACCAGATGCTCACGAGCACTCCTGAGGATGCTCCACCTCAGGGACCATAAGGGTACAGGAACTTGCTCTAGGAAACCAAAGAATATTGTGCAAGTATTCCTACTGGCTATTTGTCCCAGTGCAGCTTTAAAAAAGGCTACAAAAGACAGTTCTGATCAGTCAAACCTCCAGAGAAGCCATGTAGGCTAAATCCCTGAATAAGGCTAGCAGAGATAAGAAATGGTTCCTTAGCTACATAAAGAGGAACAATAAGGGAGGCATCATGTGCAGACAAGTGAAGAGAGACCCTGCGTGGTTTTACATCAGACAAGTATCTATTGGCTCACCAGGAGGGTGTGCAATACAGAAACAAGGCTAAAAGTTGGACCTGCTGGAGTGGGGATCAAAGCTTCAGAGCTACTCTTGGTAAGCAGAAAGAGGAAGAGAGACCATGAGAGAACCAACACAGAGAGCAAAGCCTCCTAGAAGAGAATTTTAATAAATGATTTAGAAACCAAGTCTGATTTTGACAATTGATTCTATTAATTTAGAGAAAATTGTCCCCAGGTCAGTTCTGAAGGTCAGGAGAAACCAGAAATCATGTGGACACTCTGCTTTGGTGTCCAGGGAGAAGAGGCAAGGAGGGCCTGACTAATAGGAAAGAACACAGAAATGAAAAGGTGCACTGATGAAATGTAAGCAGAATAAGAGTAATGTGTATAAATGCAGGGTTATACCCTAAGTTCAATTCTCAAAACCAGAAAGAATTAGCATAAACAATGTCAAGTAGCAAGATTTTTTAAATAACATTGATCGCTTTGGCGATTCATAAATTAGGAAGAGAGGGAGGGCAGTTGGCAGAGGTGAACTGCTCAGCTATAAATTCTTTCTCAAAGCTGACACAATATGTGAGATGTTAGAGTGTATGTACACAGGGTCAGATGGAAATCTTGAGCAAGATGCAAAATGGGCTCCACAAGAATGGATTTCAAATATACCCAGTGAGACACCTGTATTTTAAGGCTTCCCCCCCCAAAAAAAAAAAAAAAAGTTATTCTTGTGTGGTTGGAGTGATATATACCTAAGAAAATATCCATTCACTCCATTACTGACTGAACACCAAGGCCAGTGTAAGCTAAATTTGGCTGGAGGCTAGCTTCTAAGTAGAATCAGTGCCTTCCCATAGAAATACCAGAGGTAGAAAGCCTTTCTGAATACGAGACATGAAAGATTTATTTTTGCTGATACGTAGAGGATGCCATTGTTTGAAGAAAAAGAAAAATTTCTCCAGCCCTAGGTTCATATGCATATTGCCTGCCAGAGACTGTTAGCCAGTAGTGGTGGGATTAATACTTGAAATTTCTGTCCAAAATCTGCTGTTTAGGAAGGATGAAGTTCAGTGTGTAGTGCTGCTGTCCTGGTCACTTGGACCATGAGCACATCCTTGGGGAACTTGTTCAAACAGTAGATCATATGCAGGTTTAGAAGACGTAACTTCTCACATACCTGGAGCTCTTAATGGTCTGGTAGAGATTTGAATAAAACGTAGATTCCTTTTTATTTTCATATACAATTGACACGTCCCCGACAGTGATGCAATGCGTTAGAATCAGTGTCATAGGCCTTTTCCCTCAGTCCGCCATGATCTTGTCTCCTGTGGAAGAGACTTTACCTCCCTTCTGAACTACCCAAAATGCTTGTATATTATCTAGGATGTTGGCATAAATAGAAAGTTAGGAATACAGAAACACACCTCCACATGCAATAGGCAGGGATATACCAAACACTTCAGCAAATGCACAAGCATTTCCCCCAGGGATCAAAAGAGGACAGTTAAAAAGGAGAGTGGAAAGAAATCCATATCTGTATCTAGGGCCTGATCCAATGTCTTGCTGAAGCCGATGGAAAAATCCAATGGGCTTCAAACAAGGCTCTTACTCTATAAAGGGGCAAGAGTTTAGGAAAAAAAAAAGAGAAAAAATTGAAAAGCCAAGGGGAAAGAAGAGATAAATAACTTTTCCCCAAAACAAGCCAGATGTTTCACCTCAAATCCACTTTCTGTTTCCATGAAAATAAAGACAAAGAAAATAATGGCTGTTAGCCTTTTCTTTGGGTCGAACAACACAGACCCAGTGGGCTCTGAGGCACATGCCCTTCACACACTTCCCACATCACAAATGAGCCATGGAAGTAATACACTCATAAGTATATTGGAAAGAATAAAGTTAATCTAAATGGTTTGATTCAAGCAGAGGCAATAAAAAGCAAAAAATATTTTCAGCTTGCCTCAAATGCTTGTTTATTTATTATTTTATATGTATATATATATATACACAGGTATTAAATAAAGCTTTTAATTCCATTTTTTTTCTCAAAATGAGCAATGTGTTTGGGAATGGATGAACAGTGTGGCTTTGCTGACTTGAGCCATTGGAGTTACAGTCTCTATGGAATTTTTAAAAGTTGCTGAGGAAGCAAAGCCAAGGAAATTTTCCAAGCAGAGACAGCAGGACTGTGTAGAGCTCTGCTGACAGGGGTTGCTCAGGCGCAGCGCTTTCACAGGGCTTGATGAAGGTCATCAAGCCACAGCTGAGGTCATAAGAGAGTACTTGGGTGTTCTCGTGCTGACACCATGCTTTGGTGTCTCCTGGGAACGGAGGGATTAATATAGACCTTTGTCTTTCCGGCACTTGGCATCAGGCAACCTTGTCTCTGTTTAAGCGTACTCAGTACCCCTGAAGAAGTTGAGAGTTCTGGACTCTTGACCCTCCATACAAATCAATGGCAGGATTTGAGGTGAGTTTGGTGCTATTCACACAAGGAATAGGAATTTGCATGGAGGTCCCTGAACAGCCCTCTCATTCCATGTTTTGTAAACATAGGAAATGCAGATAGGATTTAATTTTTTTCTTTAAGAAAAGCCTTTGTTTTATCATTTAACATTATCACACTGAAATACCTCAATCTGAAGTTTTCCATGACACTGCTTCAGAATTATTTTCTTTCAAGTTCCAGCTAAGGGAGTTCCTCTCCCAGTGAAAATTGAAGAAAGACATTTATTTGTCCAAGTGAAAAAAGAATTAAACAATTCCATTAAAAAACTGTAATGCCTTTGCTTAGAATAGGAATGTAAAATTTGACAGAGGGACTGCCCTGGTCTCACAGATGGTCCTTATACCATCAATGTGAAAAACAAAAATCTACATAAGTATGGTCAAGTTGTAAAGTTAAAAAAAGCCCCACAGGCTTAAAAGAAAGTTTTTCACTGTTTGGCAACTATATTCAACATGCAAGGAGCACGGTCCAATTCCCTCACTGCTCTTGTGCATGCAGCGTGCTACTGCTTTGTGTGCCAAGTGCAGAGTAGGGCTTACTGGCACCAGATGCTGGAGAACATTGTGGCAGGTAGACATCATCTCCTGTGGTCCCATTTCTTCTCTTTTTAATGTCTACCCAGACCAGAAGAGGAGCAGATTCCAGATATTAAAGAAATGCAAATTGGACAGTGTTCCTTATTTCATTAGGTGAAGGCTGTGATAATGTCTAACAACAACAAAAAGAGATGAACAGAGCTTCACTATGGCACCTTTACATCTGTCTTTCCTTAACTTATGAGTGTTTCAGTTTTGCAGCTTTACTGTTAAGTTTGTGGTCATTTTATTTTTTTCTCTGTTTTGGCTGTTACATAGCCCTGAAATGCTGGCAGCTGAAATTTAGATTGAAACTACAAGCAGTAAAATCCTTGTGTCCATAACAGGTCCCTCCACCCCCATAACAAAAATAAATTATTTATATTTGTTTCAAAAGGGAGATGGGAGTATTCAGGGTGTCCCTTGGCCAGCAGTTTAATAGGGAATTTGTCTCTTTCCCCACCCTTTTCTGGGTAAGATGGGTGAAATTTCTTTTGCAAGAACAGCCTCTGGCTGGCCTCCTGGTAGCCTAGTTTGTTTGACTTTGCTCTTGGGTGACTGCCTGCAAGCAAGCAAAAGCATGGAAGCTGAAAGTAAGCAGCAAGCTGATGCAATGGAGAGGGCCCTTTGGGATCAACTTTATGAGAGCCAGGCAAAATCAAACAGAATTGAAACAAGCTCTGCCAAACACAGGATTCCCTTCTCCCTGCAACTGGTTAGAAATAAAGACAGAGTGTCTAAAGCAGGATCCGTGACCAGATGGGAGAATGGCAGACACTGCCCTGAACACTAGAGGAAAGAGTGGGCATGGAAGGCAAACATGTAGCTGAAGGTTATGTGGGCAAACCCTCACAGCTTCTACAGAGCTTAAAACACAGTACAACAGGGAGTAACTTGCATATGATGCTCAAGAAAACATTCTTCCCAGGAAACTGTTTTCTTCTTCAAAGAATCTTTGATATATAGCAAACTTTTAAAAAACCATTTCTACCAATCATCCACTATCTTGCTATTTTGGGGCTTGTTAAGAGTCTTAACATGACAGCTTCCTGTGCTGCAAACATAAGAGAGTTAGAAGACCTGAGTGATCAGTGCTGTGCCAAGTCTCACCTTCCTTCTTTCTGGGATACAAAGACAGGAGAAAGCCAAACTGATCAGGACAATCTGTATGGTGTTCCAAGGCAAACTGTGACCTGCATACAAGCGTAAGCCTTCTTCAGGACCAGAGTTACACCTCTTCTGCAGTAGAAACCTTCGAAGAGACCACAAACCTGACCTTTGAAATTCTTAAACTGTGAATTTAGATTCAAAATTTTAGCTCATGCAGTGGAGACACTGAGGATAAAGCAAACATGTTCCCCTCTCTCTGGGGATCCTTTGAAAAAGCAAACATGTTCCCCTCTCTCTGGGGATCCTTTGAACCCAGGTGACAGGCATGAGTACTGTGTGGAAAGCATGTGACACAGCAGACAGCGCCCCTGCCTGGTCTCACTCTAGTTATTCACTTTCAGTGCAGGTAGCCACAGGTTCCATCAAAAACATAACTAGTCTTATTTAGTTCAGGGAATGGAGACATTTCCTTGGATTTGAAGCTGGTTGAGCTGCAAACTCCACACAAGGCAAAATAACAGGAGAATGCCTTAACAACAGTGATGGACAGCAGTTCCTCTCTCACAGCTCCTGTCCCTGTAGACCATTAACACAGCCCATTCCAAACTCCAATACTTTCACCTTCAACTTATTTAGATTTATTTCTTCAGGTGAGAATTGTTTTTCACTTTCCAAAGGAAACTTCCTGATTTCCTGAAGACCCTCTGCATAAAACTCACTATGAGCTGCATTCCACAGGTCTCACTAGAATTTGAACTTCTTTGTTTTGCCCTTGAAGGCTTGCACTGAGATCCAGAAAGGAAGGGGAAGTGATTGGGGCATTTGTGTCTTGCAGAAGCTGAAGCAAGATATGCTTATTTTTAAAACAGGAAAGGGATTCTTTTGACAATATCCATTCATTCTACCAATGACTAGATTAAAAAAAAAAAATCTTTATTACCCCTCCAGTGACTGCTGCACAAATTATTTTTGCAGATGTACATGGGTCTGGTTCAAATTGCAACAGCACTACAATTGTTGACAGAGTTGCCCTCATTTCGGGATGTCCCTTTCCACCAAAAGGGGATGAATTCACCACTTCCTCCTGAGTTGTCCCCAATCCTCTTTTCTTAGATTGTATATTTGTCACACCTTAGCGTACAGTTCTGGCTAATGCTCTTCAACAAAGAGGAAGTAGGTTCAGGAGATAGTCTACTGGTGGAATTAAGCTTTTCTTTAGTAATAGATGGAAGTCATTCATCGGGAGGGAAAAAAAGGTATTGTAGCTAGCACTGACTCAGAGAAAGGTATAGGGATAAACTGTCTCACAAGTGTCAGGTGGAAAGCGCAGAGAAATTTTAAATAACTGAGGTCTTTTGAAAGTTTTCTTACAGAAAAGATACAAGAAATTGTTACCTTCGAAAGAAGCATTAGATCTTCCCAGATAGGACTGTGCAATGGTCTCTGTAGATAACTACACGTGATAACCTGACATCCTTCCTGGTCCTCAATTTGACATTTGTCTGTCCTTCGCTAATATCCGATTCAAATCGGGGAGCTACCCTCCTCTGGTTGCTGTTGCAACCCTTCTTAAAGAGTTACCCTGGTCCCTCAGTTCCCCATCTCTGGAAAGCTATAGGTATGTATTTCCAGCATCTTGTCAGCCCACCAGCCAGCAGACTGCACCTAGGTGCACCTTATCTACTGATAAGGGTTTTTCTACAGCCATACAAAAAATTCAGCAAAGGAAATGGAAGTCTACACCACTTTGGAGTCTTTTAATCTAGACTTGAACTTCATGGAGGACACTTATTCAGAGACTTTTTTAACATGATTCATGCAGCATCAGTAGAAAGTTCCTTGTTAACCTTGCAAATGTGACATCAAAAATGAAAAGGTCTAGAGCACTAAATAAAATATGAAAATGCAGTACTGAAAGAGGCTATTCTAATACAGGTTAGGATCTTTCTATTCTTGTGATGGGAAAACTGAGGCTCAAAATCGGGAAAAGCTCTATCAGGGATAGACCTCTGATATTCATGGTGAGTTTACACTCCTGGCGGGTAAGACTATGCTATCCCTTAGTATAAAACAGAATGGTACTTCTCTTACAGCTTTTTTTTTTTTTTTTCATTGAAGAGCACATCACATGGTTATTTTTCTAAATTAACTATTATTCATGCATCATCTTCCTTATCTATGTTTAAACCCTTAACCCAGACCAATACTGTGCAGCAATCTCAGCACCTCAAAAAGCAGTTCTGCAAAGAAACACACAAACAAATAAACAAAAAAAATCAACTGGAAAAAGTGAGAAAGACCGTTTTTACTGATGCCTCAATTTAGGAAAAAAAATAGTTGAGAAGAAATAAAAATCCAACTTTAATAGTTGTTTTTATTCCCATTATAAGCACAGGATTCTGAGCTTTGTTCCCCACCCGAATATAAAATTAACACTCAAGCTAGACTGGCTAAGTACACAGAGACAACTTCTCCAAATAATCTTGATATAAAAGTCTACTGCTATCATTCAGTGTACTGAATAAAATGAAGAGTTTTCAAGAGCTTCTTGGAGCCTGTAGACACAGGACAAGCCTCACCCCAGAGTACTAAAGGAAAACCATTTCAGCCAATCAAATCTATTTACATGTATATTTATATACTGGCATGATTTTTGAGCTACTAAAATTAGCTTTAGATCTTTGCCTCCAACTTCCAAGTGAAATCAGTCCACTTGTCACTAGAATAGTACAACATGATCCAAAATACACAGGGACAAATATTTTAGCCTTAGTCTTGGTGTCCAAAGGAAGTGGCAACTCAGAAATCACACTGGCCATCTGTCCCTCTTACACCACCAATTTAAGCCAACTTCATCTGGTAGAAGTATCAGGGACTGCTCCTTTTTACTCGTATGTGTGAGTAAAAGTGTGTAATCACAAAAAGACATCTGGCTTGCTGTCATGGAGGAAAGTAAGAAAACCTCACTAAGATTAAGATACACAGAAAAGTTGATTTTTTTTTTTTTAAAGTGTTGCAGTTTGGAGTGACTTATTTTCTTAATAAGCACTGAAAACCAGAAGTTTAGCTCAAGCCTTTTAAAACTGAGCAGAGGTGGAAGAGCTACTGCATGAACATAGCAACACAGGATCATCTTGCTTCAAAAACATTTTACTGTTTTGAAACAGTACACAAAGTCGTAAAAAAATAGCAGTGGGCTTTGCCAAAAAAGCATCCAGAGGAGAAGAGGCAGGGAAAGAACAGAGAAGGAACAGTGGAAATAAATCTTTCCAAACAAAGTGACAAGTCCAAAAATAATGAGAACTAAAGTTCAAAGAAGAATTCTAAACTGAAGTAGAAAGAGAGAACAACCATGCACAGGCCGTGGGGGCACTGAGGGTGCATGTAGGCTGGGGGTATGAAGCAATCATCTTGTGCTACCTCCTCAGCTAGCATTAGAGTTCAAATCAGGACACCAGCACTTGACACATGTTATTTAGAAATTCATGTTTATGCATCCTGCTACAATGTCTGGCCCTCAAAGTTTTCAGATCTCATCACACACTTAAGTCATCAAGATTTTGTTCCCCCTACACATTAAATTGAATTACCAATTTCTTTTCTTTTTTTTTTTAAGCCTGAACAGTGACAGCAGCCTCTATTTACATTTTGACACCTTCCAACTTAGTGACAACTGGGTGGTCTGGCTGATATGTTGTATTTTCCCTTCCTTAGCCACACTTCCCAATGGCTTCCCTCTCACCTTTTATTCACCTCACAGTCAGAAGAGAAAGAAACACAAAGCAGCACAAACTCAACACATAACACACAGAGGATGTGGTTAAAGGCAGAGCTTTAACTATAGCTTCTGAGGCAGACCACAGGGTCAGAGGCAGTGGATTAACTCCTTAGGAAGGCACAGCATTCCTTTGTTTTTCAACAGAATAAATACAACACAGCTGAGCTTAATACAAGTGTGCTCAATATAGGATTTAATACACATACAAACTCATTTAGCAGAATGATCTGTGTTCAGAGCCTACAGTTCTCTGCAGAGACAATAAAATAAGGGTGCTGAATGATGGTGCATGGCTTTGGGTGCCTCTCAGTCCAAACACCAGATATGTCCTTTGGGGAGCTGAAAGACAAGCAAATAGCTCTCACACATGCCAGGCTTGGCTATGTTAGTTGTCAAGGACAACCCATCCTTCTCCACCCACTGCAACCAATGTCTCCTTCATTTGCTGGCTTCCTAAGGATTTTTAATCTCTGCTGCTTCTTCACATTGCATGCTCTGCCCTTTCCTTCAGTTGAAAGTATAGGAATACTAAAAAGGCATAAGAAGAACAGGTACAATACAGCTTTTGTAATAAAATGTACTAGTGAAGAAATAAGAACTGCTCTAAGAAATCATTCTATTCCCAGGTATAAGTCCCCCTTAGGAGTCATACAGCAGAGACTAAGTTAACAATACAACAATAGACAAAATTTGCCTACCTAGGCTTTCAGACATCTAGGACAGACCTGATTTTCTTCAGCTTCCTTACAGAAACACTTCCTGTTGCTACAATAGACCATTAACAGCAGCTTTGTAGAAATGAAAAACATTTTTACACTTCACTATTTTCTTCCCGAGTGAAGCACTGCTCCTCCTTCTAAAGTACTACCAACCTTCCTCTGACAAAGCATCTCATAGGATACAAGCTAGCCTAAGATGAGGGTTTATATAAGAGCAATGAACCACAGACACTGGAGATAACATTAATGAGCCACAGATGTTGCCAGGTCTAGCTTTGATTTAAAAGGGATGAAGTAGAGAGGGGGGAGGTTTTGGGGCTTGAAGAGAAGGAAGACTTGAGAGGTTTGTGTTACAGGACAGCGGGCTGTGCAAAAAGACTTTTTTTGTTTATTTCTCTAGCCTCTTCTTTTTTACTAGTAAGCCTAATTTCTTACTGAGTGTGACCTTGTACATATAGGCTCTTGTCTGTACAATTGTTCAGGCACAGAATAGCTAGTCGGATCCATTAGAGCAAAAATTTGAAGAGCTGAAGGTAAACTGGGTTTCTAAATCTGATCTTAGGTTCTTCACTGGGGCTTGAAAAGGTTAAATCTCCAAGAGCCTCAGGCTAGATCCTGGCACAGCTGATGGAACAGCTATCTTAGTTACAGGGGTGAGATAGCTCAACTGCTTGGAAAGCCAGTCATGAAATGCAATTTATTAAGGCCAGAACTCTTTCTTTTCTATAAAATTATCCCATACCAAAGTGCAGTTTTAAAGCAACCCTCTATATATTTGCTTGTTCTCCCTATGAAACAAGAGACTAAGTGATTTGAGTTTCTAAATCAATTGTGGAGGGACAACAGAAGTGCCTTTATTTCTGCTTTGTAGTGGCAGAAAAAAGAGCCATATGTTAGTTGACTTTTTTTTTTGTATTGATTGCTCACAGTCCTTGTTACAAAGGCTGGTGGTTTTATTATTGCATCTCCTCAAAACAACAATGCTCTACATAAGAGGGAAGAAAGAAAGACTCCTGAGTTGAGTATTATTTGTGTTAAAGTAGTGCTTAGAGGCACTGACAAAATACAGGACTCTCATGCTGGGTGAGGTAGGAATGCAGGTTAAGAGACAGCTCTGTTGTAATGTTAATATTTGCTTATGCTTTAATGAGTCAAGGATCAGCAGGGGGATTTTTTGTGAGGGGCTGAAGTGTAGGTAGACTAAATGATGTGCCTGAGGTTACATGAGAATTTTGAGGGAAAATCAGGAGATTAACCTGCCCCTGTTAAATCCAACTTTATGTGCTTCTCAAAAAGGCTATTCTTTTTTTCCCTTTAAAGGGCTCTACTTGTGCACAGCCACTGTCTCAGCTCTCTAAAGCTAGTAGCTGCAAGTAATTCAATAATGCAAATGTTCTGACAAAGTAATTTTTAGCTTGTTAATTATTCCCAAACACATTCTTTCCCCTTCAAGTGGAGCTAGATGACATCAAAGCTGTTTGAGGGATGGAGGAACACTTCAAGTATTAGCAAGAACAATGGAATAGACAATCCATTTTATTCCAATAAATTTAAAGGAGAAAAGGCTGGATGTTGTCCAAGTTTCACCTTGAAAACTGATAAGAGAAAAAGACAAGACAGTGTTGTAGAAGTCCCAAATTACCCATATCTGCTAGGTTATGCTAATTGCTTAGAAAGGGACATGTGGGTATAACAAACATTGCTTGGAGGTTGCAGGGAACTATCAAACTCAGTGAGCTCCAAAATAAATAATCTACCACACTTATCCAGTCTGGCATAAAACTGGGAAAATTGCAGTTACAGAGACAAATATGCAAACAAGAATCTCCCTTGGAAATGAAGGCTGTATTGCCTGAACCTATTAATATAGACCCAGAATGTAGTAGTGGAATGATGGGATAGAGAAGCAGTTTCCTCAGCGCCTAGCTGGGATGAATATACAGCTCCAGTGGTGGATTTGTCTCTTTGAGTTTGACCTCCTGAAGCCCACTAAGAAAACTTGTGGACTGATAAAATCCTTTAGGACTCAAAAAAGTCCTGTCTTGATTTCAGCCACATTAGCTTTTTAATGCTGGATTAAGTCATGCTGTAATTACAGGGCAAAATCCTCTAATAGGAGTTAGACACACGCTTAGTAGAGAGCAGTATGGTCAAGTGTGTCACTGCCTTCCCTTTTCTGCTGGTGCTAATTTGGTGGAATGGGCATAAAAGCACTCTCTGGAGAAGTAGGGATTTAACTCCTCTTCTGTGTAGCTTTGATGTAGACATATGAGTAACACCTGGCTGAATCATGTAAGGCCTGAATACAAATCTGATGAAGTCATCTCATCGCTGGAGCCAGGGTGGGGAAAAATAGCTCTAGGAAGAAGTGGTAGAAGGAAAATTGAAGGAACTGAGATATAATAGATCATGCTTTTATTTGTGGTAAGGCATTTTGCAGTCTCACGTGGAGAAGGAGACAATCACTATTAGAAAAACAATTATGTTTTTTCTACGCCTCCAAGAGATGCAAAGGAAATTATTTTTTGTATGACTTGGTGGATAATCCATTGTCTGCTCCAGCAAACCGGAGAGCCAGGGCACTAGATCTTGTGCTAAATCTTGTTGATAAGTGTCTGCATGCTTGCTTACAAATAACAAACATACTCTGGCCTAGTGGTCAAAAACTGTGTATATAAAGTCCTGGTGTACAACTCTGTTATCTGGCCAAGAAATAACACAACAGTGTGCAGATCCCTGTTTAAAGAGACAAAATGTTAATCTGCCGTGCAAGGCATACAAATCTTTCCAAATGCAGTGACTGCTGCGTTACTTGGACTCCCAAGGGTAGCAAAGTCTCATATCAGAAACTTTCATCTGGTCTGAGACTTGGGGGCATGAGTGTCTCTGGGCTGTTCCTGTGCTCTGCCTAAATAAGGCTATGTCAGGCATTGCCAGCCAGTGCTGGCTGTATGCTCAGAAGCATAGAGCAGATTATTATTGCTAGGAGTCTGAGCTTTGCAGAGTTAGGCTTTTGATTTTTAGGGGCTAGAACTTAGCTGGGGAGCAGAACCATTTGTATTATCATTCTGATCAAACAACTCAGTTTTTATGCAGCAGTTTTTAAGAGGGGAAATCTATAAATAGGTTTTTTCTTAATCTTATTGACAAGAAACATGCATGGAGAATATTACAACTACATGTATCAACAACATTGAAATGAAAATAGGGCTGTGTTTAAAGTACAGTCTAAATGACTAAAGACATTTTGATTCTTTTCAGATCAAAATGGCAAGAAAATGTCAACAGCACAATAGTTGAATTTCATAGTCTAGTGGCATCATTTTATGCTAATTTCTGAATTTTTGGTTACTGGCTCAGCTGTCAGAGTAATGTGACCAAAATCACAGTCCTGTTGCTTTTTCAGCTTCAGTAGATGCTGTTCAGATTGCAGGCTCTTCAGCAGCTGCTTCACTAAAGATGGTCTTTTAAAATAAATTTAATTTTCTTGATGAACATTTTTAGACTTGTTGCAATAAATAAAGCAGTCTCAAAGTGGTCAGAACATACATTAAATGTCCTCCATTGCCATACAACACCAAATGGGATCTTCGGAGCATAACTATATAGTAACAGCGGGTGAGCGCCTATAGCTATTAAGACTTATGCAGAATTCCTGCTCTCTTTGTTAAACAGAACTTCACTTGAACTGTTTAGCAAAGATAAAAAAATCAGCATGTTTCAAAATTGTTATTTCATTCCATTCTTCTTGTAGGTTGTCATTGCAGCGGAGGTCAAATTCAAGCCAGCTGTAGGACCTAAAACATTTGAGTAATCACTTCAGCTGGAAAAATAGGTATGAGACCTGTATCTATTCTAGAAACCCACCAAACATAAAAAGAAATTTTTTGAGCTTTCTATAACCCAGAATGAGTTTTGCGGTTTGAGACCTTCAACATCCAAAAAACCTTGGAACTAGGAGAATGGTATTGAGCCAAGATAGACCTCTACAGAAATGTCCCCACTGGCATGGAGAAAATAATACAGCTCTACAGAAAACAGAACTTAAAAGTCTGGAGTTTCAGTAGGGTACAAACTGGGAACATGAATTGGAAGCAGTGCTAAATTCAGGAAACAAAAATGAAGGAGTTCCTCCATTTGCTGTTGTCAAACCTGATGTAAACCTGGAGTTACTCCATGAAAGCTATGATGTTAAAGAGCCTTTATGTCTTTCAGTTGGATCTTCGAAATGGTGCATCTCAGTGCTATCTCCTTGCATACCAGAGCAGGTCTCTGACACTGGCATGAGTTAGGAGGGCTCAGACTAGGAACACCCAGGCAAACAAAGTGGAAGTCATGCTCGTGGTTGGCTTTTCGTATTGAAAGGTGTAAGCTTTGTTTACTGAGCTCTAGAGCTGCATGCCCACCCCATCAGCAAGGAGACAGAAGAGGACCATGCCTCTGGGGGATACTTAACTGAATTTGGATAATGCACAAAGGAGCTTTTAGGTATGAGCACAGGCTGGCTGGAGAGAGATCTGAGCAAGCAGAGGACAGAGGTGGAGCCACTGCAGTGCCCTAAATTGGTGACATGATTCCTGACTGTAGAGATGAAAGCAAGAGGGAGGTTCTGGGAAAATGATTTTTAGTGGCTGGTTTTGGATCCAGAGTTGATTGTTCCACCTGAACCCAATTTTGAAACTTTGTGGTATTTCTACATATCTGCCCATATCTGAAAGAAAGTACTGCAATAGACCTGAAAAAGGATTAATCTCCTCTTGTTCCTAGTAGGGTTTTCTCTTCCAGTAATTCCTTTGCTTTTAGAGTCAGAAAAGAATAATATCATCATGCACCTTCTTCTTTCCTATAGGGATAAGATTTTGTTCCAGTAGGCCCTCTCTTGCAGAGGGCCACTAGAATGTAGTTTCTTCAAGAACAAATTATTTAAAAAGATCAAAACATCCAGAAGGAATTATCTTGGCTGCCCTTTAAAATCTTCCTTCCTCATCTTCTTCCTTTCTTATTTTTTCTCATTCCTCTCCTGTAAAACGAAGCTGTTTTTGGCAGAAACAGTGGCAGATACAAAACGTATGAGCTGAGGACAGGATATTGGATCCTCAGTGGAGAGAGATGGAACCCAGTGCCCGTGTTCATGTCTCTCTACCCTGTTCAGTAGGGAAGTGACCACAGCAGAGCCTGAAATTAAACACACGGTTGTTGCTGTGAGATTTTATTGTTGTCACAATTGTTGTCCCAAGACAGCAGAGCTGTATAGAGGAGGTGGAACAGAAAATGCTGCAGATGGAAGGAAACTGGAAAAAAATATTTTGCGGATGAATTTGAGGGCTAGGAATGGTCCACTAGGCAGGGGATCAAACCACAGTGAGCTGGAGAGCTTAAGGCAATTTGCTGAAGTATAGTTTATAGTTCCTGTGGCTTTTCCAAGTTGAGATTTTGCCCAAAAGATAAGAGCTTTCTTAATGTATCTGCAGGTAAATTGAGGACATCTCAGGATTGTGAAAAGGGGGAAGCAGGAAGCAATGTAAAATGGTGATATGGCGGAATTCAGGCATGGCCCTGGAGCATGCTGTGAATTCAGCATCCAGTTCACCCAGACTAGCTGGTCTTCTGTGCCTAAGAAGATTTGAGTCTACTAGAAAACATGTTTCCTCCAGCACAGCTGGTCTCTGGCATGTTGTTCAGGATGAGATAGAGACTTTAGATATACTCATGGTGGTTCATTGTAGGAATAGGTGGATATAATGACTTCCAGATCTAGATATGGAAATGCTGGAAATAGATTGTCCCCGCCAAGGAATCTGCCCCAAGGGGGGCTGGAACAGCACATTGTTTGTTTAGCTATGTTGCTGTAATACACCAGAAGGTCACTGCCTGTTGGTCATGAGTGGATAGCATGGGATCATAGCTGCCCTCTCTGTTTTTATTGCTAAATAGATTGGAAACAGAGTCTGTCTACCCAGGTAGTTTTATTCTGAAAGATAACAAACTTTTTGATTCCTATCATTTTGTCCTGGGACAAGTTCTATTTTGTCAGATTTTTATTTTGATGGATGCATTATATCAGAATGTAACACGTAAAAACTGAACAGCTTCCTAACTCTACCGCTGCCTGGCAAGGCAACCATATTGTTTGATCTCCCTTGACCTCAGTTTCACTGTTTATACAAGGGCAAAAATGATATAAACTGCTTTTACAAATGGCTAGGAGATAAGGACTGATAAGGACTACCTGATAGTAACACTTTAGTTCTTCTTCTTAATTGCTCCCCTGCTTTTTTTACTTTTATACCTTGTCATTGATTTGTCTCTCAGTTTGGTGGGGCTGTGTATGAAGGCAACGTGTTGGGATTAGTCCAAACCACATGTCTTCATCCAGTCTTATCAAAGTGAAATCACTTTGTGAGAAATTTTAGGTTCAGCAAAGCCTATTTGGTTTTGAGCTCCTGGAATTAGGGAATAGGGTGGAAAGGCAAATAGGAGTGGGAAGAAATGTCTCCTTTCTCTATGCTGTGACTCAACACTGTGGTGGGTCAAGGAATCCCACCCTCAATACATCCTGTGTCTCCTCCTGTCAGGCACTAGTGCAGAATTTCCAGTGGTTATGTGTAAGAGGAATCTCTTCTTTCCAAGCTTTGTGTCCTGTGTCATCACTAGAAATTTCCAGAAAATTTTATTAGAACGAATTTTACTTACATTAGCTTGCAATACCTGGAGTTGGCTTTTCAAGGCAAAAACTCTTCCTCAACAGCACCAGGCTGTTTAAAAGGCCCAGCTTTGTTCCCCAACACTCACATAATGGACCCATCTTGAATTGCATCCAGCTCAAAGCCTGCCTTTGAAAGACTTGAGGCACATCAGCATTCAGAGATTCTCAAGGTACAGAAATTTGGCAGCAGCTGTGCATGCCTTCACACTCCAGTGTCCTCCCTTGAAGGGTGAAGGCCCGCCAGTTACTGAGTGTTATTATACGATTAACCCTGTTGGAAGAAATGTCTGTGCCATCACGGATTGTAACTGTAAAGCTTGTAACAAATCACCACAATGCAATCAACCCTACTGGTGCTGAAAACCTTTCCTTTTCCCTCTGGGGTATTTAAAATGTCGTTTGTTTTGCACATTTTTTCCTTTATATGTTTTATTATTAATAATAATGCAATAATGATGAAAAGATCCTCGAAGAAGCCTGAGGAAAGGAATTTTATAAACATTACCGTGGAATAAAATAAGCGCATTCCATTTTATCAGGACATTTTCCATTATAAATGGCCAGCTTTCTCATCACTCTGCCAACAGCTTTGCCTGCCATCTGTTCACTGATGTCATACTATAAAGTTCACTTGCAAAACTGCTTGTTGGGAAGTCCAGGGTTGAGGTAGAGAAGTTTTGTTTAGGAATAAATATGCTGGCATCTCTAAAGTTTATGGGTTTTTTTTAAGGAATAAATTTTGTTTGTTTTAAAGCTCAGAATCCTGCCATCACTATTCAAAGGTAATGACCAATGTTTTCTGAAATTATTGAGATTTTGACTCTTCTGTTACAAAGGAATTAATGTGGGACATCTTGAGAGAGAACCCAGGAACTGGATTTTCATAAAGTGCTGTACGTTTATCTTCTGGAAAATAGACTCAGTTCAGGCAGGCTAAGTTGGGCATCTTAAATTATCCATCTGTGCCTAAGAAAATGCAGGTCAGATCTGGTGAGGAAGTGAAAGGGGAGGGGAGAGATATGTTTCAGTGAAAAAAAAATAATTGTATTTGAAAGAAAGAGAGATACAAAAGAAAGAAAGGAAAGAAAGTCAAGGAAGCAAGCAAGCAGATCTCTCCCCCCATTCCTTCAATTTTTAGAAAACCCCACAGAAATTCTAGTTGGGAAATAAAAATATTACGTATTCAACACTTCCTCTTTCCCAGGAAAAAGATGATTATACTTGGAAACGGCAACAAAAACATAATGGAAACTTGATGTCAGGGTACTGCTATGGCAAACTCAGCCTTGGCCAGACGGCACTTTTCATAATGCATCGTCACTGTTGTCTGGTATTTCTGAACTCAGAGAAGCTCACACCTTTCCTTTGCCACCTTAGTCACAGCAGCATCAAGAAGCATTGACTGCACCCTCTCCTGTAGCCTCAACCCTGGCCAGCTTGTCACTCCCCAGATGCTTCCAGTGAACCTGCTCAGTCTGCCTGGGATGGGGAGACCACACAATCTGAAGACCAGAGAGGCTAAACTGGTAGGAATTAGGATATAGCCTGGGCCAGGAGTGGTTAGGACATAATACAGCAAGAGGAACAAACTCCTGGGCTTTGATGTGCTGGCAGCGTAGGAGCAGGTTTCCATAGTGGGAAGGGGTTAGGAAGATGTGGATGTCACAGTCATGCTGGCTGGTGTGGGGAGCTTTAGTCATCCCCACATCTCCTGGGCTGTGTGTGTCTGTAGAAAGGGTGTCCCATGGAATTTCCTTGCTAGGGAATCCATGCTAACGTGGCTAGATGAGATGTGTACTACTGGTATGCACCATGGAGCTTTGGAAGAAACATGGGATGTTAGCCAAGGAAGGCATGTGTCAACAGGCTTAGAGTGCTGTTCCTTGGTGTAGACCCACATAAAACACTATGTGTACAGACTGAAACTCATTCTGAGTTTTTTCCCCAGGACTTGCTGGGAGGTCATCCATGGTACCTCAGTCTTGGTACTGTGGTCTTGAATAGTAGCAGTTTCTGTTTCGTGATCAGACTTGAAGCCTTTTTCTGTACACACAGAACACTGAGGTTAGCCCAGGAATAAAACAGTAGGATTTTGTGAAGCAAAAAGGCATTGGAGACCCTGTTTCATAAGAGAAGCCAGGGAACTTTGCTTGCTTTTTTTGCAGGAAAACGAGGGTCAAGAAAGTTTCTGTGACTATGCTGAGGTTAGAGAAAGTAAGATGCCAGAAGGGGAAGAGCTATTTAAGTTGAAGTAAAAATGTTTCATACCAGAAGGCACAAAGATAAACGTGGCCAGGAAAAAACTAAAACTGGAACGGAGAGAGTTTCTGGCCATTTGAGGAGTAAACTTCTGGCCTCATCAGAAGAGGTGTAGGGATGAAGAATTCAGCTTGCCCTCTGGTAGAGTTTTCCCCTCTATGAGAAGAGGATAGTATGCTTATGAGCAGAAGACCTGTTCCCAGGAGGACTG
Organism: Empidonax traillii; assembly: GCF_003031625.1. Lineage (NCBI taxonomy): Eukaryota > Metazoa > Chordata > Aves > Passeriformes > Tyrannidae > Empidonax > Empidonax traillii. The sequence goes on from NW_020955198.1 coordinate 1,721,220, forward strand.
AAGGGGATATAATGTCCCTATGATTTCTCTTCTTCTGTCCCACAAAGCCAAAGTGTTTGGCCCTGGCTTCTGAAGCATCTCCCTGCTGAATCCAACAGCACTGCCTATCTAATCTGGAACACCACATTTGTAATTAAGTCTTGGGCAAGATCTTTATTCAGTAAGTGGCCCTAAAAAGCTTTTTTTTTTTTTTGTCCTTGGCCAAATCCCAGATCACTGAATAAAGCAATGCAGAAGCTAAAAATTAGTCAGTTTAATAGAAAATGGGAAACGTTCCTGTGTCAAGTGTGCATCTGTGCCTCTTTATATATCCCAGTCTAAATATAGGTGCTCTGAGGGCTTGGTACAGATAACTAGAAAAAAGGTGGAAAGAAGCCACTTAATTTCCTCTTGCCCTTCCCCCAGCCTGCACAGTGCTTGCAACCCCCTCCTCATCTGTGCCAGTTTAACCCCTTGAAGGCTCTGCATAGTGAAGCCACAAACCTGAGGGGATTCGAGGAAATCCCACCTGCAAAGTCAAGTGGCAAGGAAATGCTTTCCTTTTTTAATCGCTGTGCTTAATCCTGCCTTTCCTAGACACTGTCAGAGGTTGGAGTTGGTAATTTGTTTTCTTAAATTACCATAAATTGTAATTTATGGGCCAGGTGATTCTCTTTGAAAAGGGTCCTTGTGCACACGAGAGGGGAGGGGAGGGCCAACCTGTCAGCAGGGAGCTTTTGGACTACTCCAAAAGCAATTCTTTGTTTTTCTCTCTTCCCATCAATGTTCCCCCATAGAAAAAAAAATAAATAAGCATTCAACCTTCTTTAACAGCTGCCCACAAAGGTTTCTTACTTAAGACTTTTTTTTTTTTTTTCCCTCTTTTGTTGGTTCCCCTGATTTCTTGGCACAGCAATGAAGGAAGAAGAGAACTCTAGGGACAGTGGGATTCTCTTGGGGATACCTTGCCTTCAGTATGTTTGTTGTTTTTTTTTTTAATGTAAGACATTCTGGGGACAAGTAGGTGGGCTTTTTTTCATTAGGGAAGATTTCAGGGAATAGGTCAAGGATGTCTTGGGACTTATAGTTTAAGCCTCTTTATCATGAACATGTATATTGTCTTTGCTGAATAGTAGAAAGATGCTGTTTTGTGTTCCCGTCAACACAGATTTCCCTGGGCTAAATACTGTGAGCTTCTCTACATTGTGTACCCTACGCCTTTTAGTGAGGTTTATACTGACATGTTTTACCTTGTGCTGCCTGGGGCTAAGACAGGGAATAAATTGCTTTCTGGGTCTCCTATGGATTGGACAAGACATAATGGGATTAAATTACACTGAGAAAGAATCAGGTTAGACATCAGGAAACATTTTTTCACAGTCAGAATAGTTAAATACTGGAATACATTGCCTAGGGAAGAGGTGGAATCTGTTTTATTAGAAATTTTTAAGAAGAAGTTAGAAAAGTATTTGGCAGAAATGCTTTAATAGAGATGAGTCCTGCCTTAGGACAGGGGATTGGACTCAACTGGTGTTCCTCAGCCCTTGCTTCTCCTCTACCAATTCATCCAAGGATGACTTCACCTTTCTGATCTGGGAGGAACTACAGTTCACTTAGTGCAATGTTTCCACAATAGATTGCACTTCCAGCCTAGTGCAAACACTGAACTGTGTTACTCTCATCATCCCCGCTCCCCTCCAGCCCCCCCACCTCGACTTCCTTGCTTGCTCCCACATATGGAAATGAGTGTATATGCTGGAAAATTAAGTTGTTACAAAGTTTCCTGGCTACTACCTGATGCCTACCAGACCACGGACCAAAGACTGAAGAATGCTGGCTGTAGTGACCTCCTGAGGGCCATTACAGTCCTAATTTCTCTGCTCCTAGCAGTGCTCATGGGGTTCATCACCATGGTTCTATTGACGCATGATAATTTGAGCCTTGGTAATAATTATGCTCCTGAGCCCTGAGAGAGAAAGGACTGCTTGTTGCTGAGACTGACAGCCTGGAAACAGGACAAATAACTTTGATTCCTTGCCCCTTGGTAAACATGCTGTTAGGAAGTCCCTTAGGTCCAGATGTTAAGATACATCCTCAATTGAAATCAGACAGCCTGCCTTTCCAGCCTCTGGACAGGTGTGCCGTTTCTGCCTGTGAACAAGGAAGATATCTGAAAAATCACATACCTGCAGCAACGATTTGCAGAGGCATTCAGTGAAAATTGAAAAAGCCATGGATAAAATCAGTATACTTGTCTTCTGTGCTTGCTTATGCACATATCTAGCTGGGTTCTTCAAGGTTTTTAAGGTGTGATGTAGTACTTCTCCAGGTTAGCATGAACATCTGGAAGAATACAGATCAGAATATTATGTACCATTCAAACTTTTATAGTTTCTCTTTAGAAGGACCTGTCAAATAGGTTTAAGAAATGTCTGGCCTTCTTAGGACTTAATTCTTGGAAGAGGTGTTTATTTCATATGGGTTGTTTGGAAAGGAGATCTGAGACACACAAAAGACATCCACCTGTCTTGTGTTCTGAAACATTTCCCAGCTATGTGTCTCAGATGGAAAGGAAGTAAAGGGTGAGGCTGAAGTCAGGCAGTGGAAAAGAATAGCAGCAGTATGATACTAAAGCTATATATTTCACACTTCTAGAGGAACAAGTCCACTTTTATCCTCTGACTCTAGAAGAACCTGAGAGATCTTTCTTTTTTCTCTGGAGCTGGCTCAATGGTTTTCATCATCCAAGGGTTATGCTTGATACTGGATATGTATCTGGCTATCCAAAGGGGTGATATAGCTCACACAGTCCTTCAATAGACACTGGTTTTTTTCCTGCCAATCTCTCTGTCATCCACCCTGCAGGAATCTGCTGTATCCAAATTAGTATTGCATGAAGCATTGTTCCCTATTCAAAGCTCAGGTGGCTCCAGATCACCTTTCCACACCTGCTATTCCTGTCTTCTGCCCTTGTGTTGTACCCCTCAGTCATCTGGGGATAATGGTTTCTGGATGCTCCCTGAGAGATAGGAACAATGCTGCACAGAAGAGGTAACTCCAGGAGGCTGAATTGAATGCACAAAATCAAACCAGATCCTTGTATACTGGAAATGGATTAGTTCCTCGAAGTGACACAGAGCTCTGCCAAGCAGAGAACTGCTTCTTTCCCCAGTCCTTGCTTAGGGGCACTTGAGACACAGGATTGGCATTCTCTGAGATACATTTGTGAAGTCTGTCCCCACCTTTCTTCCCACATAAAATCCTTCAGCTTTAATGCCACAAAGCTTGGCACAGAGATTTGTGCTCCTTCCTTGGGTTCAACACCACTGGACACAATTTCCAGTATTTTCTGTAAGAGAAATGACTCAAATCCAGGGTGACAAGAGGCATAATTTCCCCTGCATATTCCTAGAAGCTAGAGACCTTTGAGATCTTTGCATCCAGAAAATTATGTAGAGCAGAGTACCTCATTTCTCCCTTGTCTCTGGGCTGTGCTTCTGCTTCACTCTACATGGGAAATTTGGAAGTTTCCCAAGGACAGGAGAAATCAGAGGTGGGTGAATGTTTGTGGGCTACAGAGTGAACATTGTCTGTCTGAATGCAGATGCCAGATAACACACTCAGGAGAAAGCTGACTGAGCAGCTGATGGAGGCACTGTGGCTTCAGATCTGAACTAGATTATCATTTTAATAAACATTTTTTCTTAATGGAGCCAGGCTTCTGGACAATGCAGGGGCAAATGGAATACCCCATCATTTTGGAGCCCAGGAAAGGGATTTGTTGACTTCCATAGAGGATGCATGATTCTCTAGGGCAGGCAATTAAGTGGGACCCCTGGTACTCTCTTCTAGTTTTGCCACAAATGCAGGCAAATCATTTAAGCCAAGATTTTCAGAAGCAATGAATGAAGGAGGAGGGAAAGTAGCTCAAAATGGCACCATCTCCACTCATTTAAAATGGGAACTGGCTTGATTTGGGGCAGCTGACAGAAAGGCTTTGTGAAGAAGCCCAAGGCAACAAGGTATGAAGAGACTTTCTAAAAAAAGGCTTCACACTTTTTCTAGGGAAGCATGATGGACTGGGATGATTGAAGGCTTGAAACCATTTCAGTGGCCTTTAAAGGCAGAAGGTCTTTGATGAACCTCCAGCACGGTTTATTTTTTAATACTTTTAACATGGTGCTTGTTTTTCCGTAACAGCTAGGTAATGAATGATAGGCTGCCAGCTCCCTTACTAGATACCAGGAAATGTGCATGGTGAAGAAGTCATGACTCATGACATAATCTCTTTTGCAAACTTGAATGCTGTTTGTGCAAGTGACTTTTCTGATGCCTAATACAGTGTTACGCTTACATATCTTAGCATTGACTAAGTATCTCTTCTCTGATGGGTCACCTATTTGCATTCAGCTTAAAGTGTTTTGAGGCCTCTACTCACCAGTTTCAGTTGCTCAATGTCTCTAGTAATTGACTCAAGGGGACACAGTTCAATCATGTAAGTCTTGTCTCCTTAGCAAAATGAGGTAAATATTTATGTAGGTATTTGAGTGCTTTTAGTCATTAGTATCTGAAAAGAGGCAAGAGATCCACCAAGACCCGAAGAAGGGTAAAGTCGGTGCCTGAGAAAGGTCAAACTCAAAACTCCTGTTGCTATGTGTAAGAGCTTGAAAGTATGAACTGGTACTCATATTAGTAGTACAAGGCATCAAAAAAAGGGGGAAGAAGAGTGCTTCATAAGAGAGGGCATTTCTCATCCCTATATCACCTGTCCTGATGAGCTGTCTCAGAACTGGAGCATGACTTAGGTTACCTGTACAGCCTAGTCTCTGCTTCCTTCCCAAGCAAACAGTGGGAACAGGCACTCTCCAGTGATGGGAGGCACATGGGGGTCTTCGTGCCTTCTCTGTGCACAAGTGTGTTTGTACAGGAGGTGTCTTTATGCCTGCTACCTTCTCAACCCACATTTTGTGTAAGATTCCCTGGTGGGTAGGATACCCTTTAGTGGAAAGAAGCAAGAGTGAGAAAGCAAGCAACTGTCTTTCAAACTTAATTTACATAACATTGCTGGCCTGGGTACTCAAGGAGTTTTCAAATGGAACTGCAGCAAGGGTTTTGTGGTTTGGTTTTGCTCCTTCTTTTTCTTCCCTCTTGAACACTTTGACTTACGTGTCTGGTTTATTCCCTCTTCATATTTACACAAAGAACAGATTTACTGGGGAATGGGGTATCATCATGACATACTGTCTTTAGGTCTCCCCTGTCAGCCTGGGACTATCCATGTTCTCTCCTATGATAGGGAAAGAGGTCCCTGGGTCATGACGTATCTCTGTCCCCATCGGCACTGCAGCTGCATTGAGCTCTACATGCTGATCAGCTCTGCACCATGAGAAATGCCTCAGGGCCACAGTGTCAGGTGCTCTGAGCAGATACAACCCCACTGGTTTCCAGATCAGAGGCCAGATGACTGAATCCTCAAGCCCATACATCTGCTTATAGCTTCTGTAAGTAAGCAATTGATTAAATCCTCTGGAGCATGCCAGTGTCTGTGCAGAACTATTCCACTAAAGGAGGGGAGGAGTGGGAGGGGAAGGCGCTCTCTGAGTCTCTGGGGAAAGAGAATATGTTGTAAATAAAGCTACATGCCATTAATTAACTTAGCATAATCACCCTGTAATTACACTGATAATCATTTATCTTGGGCTCAGACCAAAAACCTTAATGGGGAAAATCCATCATATCCAATTTTTGTCCAGATGCTTAATTCCTCCACTAAACTAATCCTAATGGTTCTGTCAGCTTCATTACGGTGCCATTAGAGACAGAAAACTAGAAAGTCCTCCACGCATCTGCCTCCCTACCATGCTTATCCTAACCTATGGGGAAAAAGGACGGAGGGGAGTTGGAAAACCTGGGCTACCATATTTCTGATGCACCTCACAAGTAGTGGTCTAAAAACTGTTTGGCAATGCTTTGAAAGGACATCATAATTATTGAACTAATTGGTCAATGCTGGCACTGAATGAGAAAATCTAGACATTGACCCTAACCCCAGGTGAAGGGCTGGCATGAGGCAAATGTTGCTTCAGTCCTTTTAAAGACTTTGCAGAGATTCAGTTCTGGCAGCATGGAAAATAGAAATGGATTTAGGCTTCCTGGGAAAATGTCATTTCTATTGATGCTAGACTTGATCTGAAGTGCCACGACTGTAAAGTAGCACTTAAGGCATGTCTTGATTTGACCACTTTGCCATTACAAGGACATTATAGGATAGGATAAAAAAATTGTCTGTAGGCTACACGAGGAATGCATAACAAGATATTTGGCCATTCTTCTATTTCCTCAACTTGAAGCTGCTACAATTACCTGTATAAACTTAAAATGTATATAACTATTGCAGGCCCTGAATGATTGAACAATTAATCAATCAAACAAATCATTAATTCAGAATGAAAGAAGGTCTTGACTGAAGCACATTAACTCTCATGGTTTAAGCTTTTAAGATCTTGTTTTGTTATGTGACCAGATAATTTTATGGAAGATCTTCCCAGTCTTGTCAGATCTTTTTCTTAGCTCACAAAAAATTTCGTGCAAGTCCAGACAATGTAGAATGGTCTTTTGTAATGGTCTTTTTTAAGAGAGAGGCATGGCAGAATGAAGTATTTCTTTGAAGATGGAGCTCTTGTTGCATAAAGGAATTTCAATGGTGGCAGCTTCTGTTTCATTTCAGACCTACACCCTGTTGTGTATTATTTCCTGGTAAGTATCGGTAAAGAGGTCATATATACTAAAGAGTGCATTCAGGTCACTGCAGTTAATTATGGTTTTAAGAATGAATCAGCCTTCAAGGTTCTGAAACCCATCACTGCTTTATTGAAAAACATCTACTTCACCTTCAAATGTGTTCATACTGTACTACCAAAATGAACTCTATTCACCTGCTCCCTCATACCTTGCTTTTATTTTATTTTAGGAAATCCAAGCTAAGGAAAGCACTTTTTTTATTCCCCAAACAGGATTGCACTGAGATTAAGTTTGTTCTCTCTGATGTAAAATCATAGGTCTATCTTCCAGAACAGCTTCTTTGTGTGTTGTAAGAAAAAGGTTTCCATCATTGGGAAGGGACATATGATCCTATGTTCTATATTTCAAAGTGGTCCCAAAGAACTGGACTGAACCCCAGAGCGTGAGTCTTCACCATACATCCAGGGCAATGAATGGAAGAGCTGTGGGATGTGCCTGTGGAGGCAACACTGCTGACCACTCTGTGAGCTGAAGAAACATCAGGCAGTGCTGTCACTCCCTGTAAAGTGTGAACCTACAGAAGAATGTAGGAGGATGGAAAGTCATGCTGGAGAGTGATCTAATGGCTGATTGAGCCAGAAGCTGTCTTTGAATTTTTCTTCTATTGATTTGTCAACAGAGGTCAGCATTAGCTTCCTTTTCATCCCTGTTTTCTCTTTATCAGCCCTTTAGGATAACAAGAATGAAAAGGCAGGGAAGACCCTTGAGTTTGGCCTGGCTGTTTTACCTGCCAGAGACCTTGCTGCTGTTCTGGCTGTTCCATTCTGGGCCTACTGTTCTGGGAAGGAGGCAGGTGGCTCCACTGGCAGGCCAGGTCAGTAGCTGTCACTGCTCAGGCCACCTTCTGGAAGGACTCAAGGCAGAAAGATGAAAAATTAGGTGTGAATATGTTCATGAGTATACTGCTCTTTCACCTGTTCCACCTTGTTGGTTGGCCCTGGGATGCATTTAACTCTGCTATTCCCTGATGCTTAACAAAGATTTCCTAGAAATTTTCTGGTCTTTCCAGAAAGGTATGAAATCCCCTCTCTCCTCTCCTCAGGCACACACACAGAGGATGGAGGTGATCAATGGAGACCTTACCAGTTATTTATTTAACACGGGAAACAAACCTAAACACAAAGAAGGATGGTTAAAAAAAGAATTTTAAACAAACTCCAAGAACAGCAGCTGATCCTTTTCTTTTGTAAACAAGGCCTTACTGTAATCTTTTTAACTCTTGCCACAAGTCAGATTTCTCTTTGGACATTCTGCCCAGAAATCACTACACTTCGCAGCAGAATAAACATTCAAGGGACCCAGCCACACAGACACACACAGAGAAGGAGATAGAGGGACTTGGAGATCAAGAGGAACTTGGAGATCAAGGTAGTGCAAAAATGTTTAATTACAATGGCAAAAAAAAGATTAAAAAAAAGCAATGAAATAAAATCGCTGCCTTGATTGTGTGTGGGTGGATAACTCACTTCCTTCACTTGCTTCTTATCCACTTGTGCTGCACACAGCATGTGAGTACTCCAACTCCTGTGCCTCCACGTCATCCACTTAAATCACTGAAATATATGCAGAAAAAAGCTTTGAGATAAAGCTGGCACAGCAGAAGACATGCAACTTCCCTAGCAGAGCTGTGGCAGTGCGACAAGCTCTTGGACCCCATCCAGTGAGCTGAAGCAACTGAAACTCAGTCCTGAAGCTGGTTGGATTGCAACGGTTTGGACTGAGACCTGCCACAGTGACTGCAGGAGGTGGGAAGACCCCTCTGCCTGCAGAACACATGCAGGGCTGCAGAGACACACCCTTGCAGCTTCCCCACTGAGCGCCCCAGTGGGACAAGTAAGCACCCAGTACTGTTCCTTTTTATTTTTTAAGTGCAAGATTCTGGGCGAATGCCCAGGCATTCGAAGCTGGGTGCAAGAGTAATGACAAATTAAAGTTCCTTTGTGATACAGTAATGCTGAGATCTCCTCTATACCACTAGTAGAATGAAGCTCACACTTTTTCAAAAGGTTTATATTAGATACTATAATAGCTTTCTTAGTAACTATTGAAAGGACAAATGTGAGTACAGAATCTGATGGTAGGGAGCAGTTACATACCTACAGTTGTACTTGATTGACCTGAACAAACAAAGTATTTCCAGCTTTTGGCAGATTTAAAAATAATCTATTTTGTCTACCCTATCAGGACAGGTAGGCATGATTCAGATATTTGGTGTTGTGAAACAGTGGATATGAGAGGCCTTATATATTCTTACATAAGGAGTTCAGGGCTGTACAGGACTGATCAGGAAGACAGGTGGCAACATGGGACTGAATAGTGAAGAGACAAGTGAATGAAGTACACTGGGACTGGGCGTAAGTTCTTGCTCTCTCCAGCCTGGTCACAGGCCTGGGCAAAGAGTTTACCAGGGCCAACCATCTACTGCCAGCATGTCATTAATTACTGATAAAATTCATTTGTGCCTGGTGCCAGCTTCTGGCCAAGAGTGACATCATTTTGTCTGTGATTAACATCAAAGAAAGGGAAGAGAGGCCTAGGAAACCCACATAAATCTGAATGGAAGCAAACAAAGATGCGTCATCAGCTCTGGAGATGGCACAGTCAGGAGTAAAGTTTTATTACCACTTGTTTGAGAGGACCTGTGCAGCTTGTTCATGGCTCCGTATGAGTAATGTGGTTGTCCTGGGTCCCTGACAGTGGAAAAAGAATAATTATATTGCAGTGTCACATATTTCCTCCCTCTTCAGTGGGAGAGCTAAAAAGCAACAGGAAGTTCTCTAGTTCTGAGAACCGTATTTTTGTCATTCTTTCTTTGGGGAGCTGCTGTTTGTATCAGAGCTCCCAGATTCGTGACAGGCCGTCAATGGGGGCTTCCTCTGGTTTTCATTTTCTTCCTTACAGATGCAAAACTTGGGGCGTCTTCACAGGCAAGCTGGAGGAATGAGTCTGCGGTAGGAAGGATGGTGCCTGTGAAATGGTTTCTTAAAATGGAGTCCAAAGTCTCAGGACATTATCCTGGAGTGACCCGGCAAGGACTGAGCTTGTACATAGCTGACGAACACGTGATATGACTGTTGTTAGGAAAACTGCAGCTGCGGGATAACGGCCTGAAACTTTTTACTGGGTCAGATTCTTTTCCGTTAACATTCTTCTTTACTTTTAATTCAAAACCTTCTTAGGATATTTTTTTTATTATTATTATTTTAACTCTTTAATTTGGCTTTATGTTTTCATGCAACAAACCATATATATTTTTTTAATTCTCCAGATCTCTCCAGTGCCTCCAGAGGATGCCTGTTGACTCACACACACTTTTTTCCTCTTTCAAGTTAAATCTGGTTTTTTTCAACACATAAAGCTATAAACAAACGATGAAGAAATCCATATTTTAAAAATAGATGGAGACGGTCAGGGAATGTGTTCTGCTACTCATGCAGAAAAGAGAAGCATCTGGTTTGAAGAGAAGGCTTCAATGGCTCCAGCAGCAATTTATAGTTATGGAGCTGTCAGCTTGCACCTGCCCTGCAGGCAGCAGAGGAGACAGGGAAAAGGATTTTTTAAATTTTTTTTTTTAGTTTTTTTTAACTCAGAGTTAGCCAATAGAACTCACACTAGTGGCTCCCAGACTCTTAAAACGACCAACTTTAAAGCTGTAGTGACTACACTGAGGTACAGCAGCTAATGTATACTTCTCTGCCATTGCCTTTGACTGATCTTGAGAATGGCTGGCTTGTAGGCCAGAAATTCGACTTACCAGGAATGAGAAAGAGGAATTTGACTGTAATTCCCCAGTCCCATTAGCCTCACGAAATACATCTCAGGCCTGCAGGAGAGAGGAATCAACATCTCTCCTTTCCTTGCTCCCCCTCCTTCTGCACCTCTGTTCCTCTCTCTGTCTCCATTCCTGCACCCAGCACCCAGTGTCTAAACCCAAGACTCAGTATCTGTGCCAGCAGGGGACTTCCCCCTCCAATACCTTTCATTTGGATAGATTTCCTGGTAGAGAGGAAAAGGAGACCAAAATGTTAACCATAGGAGAAAAACCTTATTAACGCAGCAGGTTTTTGTTTCACAGCTGAAGAACTTCCAACAATGTCACTGGATGCAGTGATAAAACAGAATGACCAAACTGTGGTCTGGAGCACGAGTGAAGTTTTAGTTAGGTCCAGGTTCAGAATAAGCTGTGAACTTTGCACGTGAACTTGTTAAGGATGCAATTCTTATCCTGTCAGAATTCCAGAGAGAATTTAAATCAATTATCTTGGATTGATGCAAATTGTTAAAACCTCAGATGATTTATAAAATGCAACTTCTGAATTTCTTGACTTCTAAAATACCAAAGTAACTATGAGGGAATCTTCTATTTTGGCATAGTCCAAATGTAACACTACACATTCTATAGAAAGACATAAAAATGGCTCAAAGATTCATGTTAGCACTATTTAAAAAAATTAGCTTGTAAAAAAGTAGTTCAAATAAATTGTAAGTTCCATTAAATGCTCCAAGGAAGTCCAAATGAAAGTCTAATTTCAGAATTATTTCCCCTCTCTGAAAATATATTCCAGCAAAGCATGTCTGTTTTGACAAAATGGTATTTCCTAATGAAAAAACTCCTGTTTCTTGCTAATTTATCCTTTCTGCTTGTTGACCTGTTCATTCTTCATTTCAAATCGCAAAATCCTCTTTAAGGGACTTTTTCTTCCCTACAGTCCATTGGAGACAAGTAAGTGGCAATTAACTTTCTGTAATAAAATGTAAAAGCTAGTCTCTTTAATCACGCATCTCATGCAAAATGTGACTTGTCAGAAGAGATTTCAAACAAGAGATATTGCCCATGAAAAAAAATGTATTCATGTGCCAGGAACACAGAGATAGATTCCCAAAGGGAAAAAAAAGAACCAGATAAAGACTCTGCCAGTCCTGCAAAAGCATCATTTTGTTTTGGCCTGGGAAGTAAAACACCCAACATACCATTTCCTCTTTTAACTAAGAGGGGCAAGGACTAATCAGCCTTTGAAAAAGAAATAACTTAAGCAAGTGGAATGCCAGAAATGCTTACTTTCAGGGGAAAGTTTATAATGCTTATATCCTGTCTGCTTTACTTTAATAAAATGTAAAATACTTTCAAATAAACTATATTTAATGGACTAGATATATATATCCTCTGGTGCTTTTTTCCCCATATCCATATCCTGGTTGCTGTATAATTCCTTATTTTTCATATTGTGCAATTTCAGTGTTTGCTCTATCCTACTTGCCTCTTGGGGGCTGGATTTCATGTTCAAATAGGGCAGTAACGCTGCTCCTCTGGAAAGGAATAGTGGTGAGATTGAGAAGGTCCAAACTGTATCCCACAGGCTTGTTTTGCTGTAGTTATATCTTTTCAAAGTTCACATTGTTCTTCAGCAGCGAGCACTAAAGCCCACACACTGAATGCCAACACAGAAGTGACGTGTTCATGGTTATGTTCTTTGTCAAAGATAATAATAGAAAATATAACTAATTGACCCTCAATAACTGACTGGCACTCAAGATTGTTTACAGATTTCATTTATTATGGTTGGGCTTAAAAGATACCAGTGTGCACTTCTGATAGCTCTTGGAAAGGCCTTGAACAAGACAAGGATCCCACAGCAGTGAAGGTAAATATTAAGGAGGGCTGCCTCTCGTTGGTGACAAGAACGTCATACCAGAAGGCCTCTGGGTCACTGGGGTAGGAAGGGAAGAACCCCAGACTTAGAGATGCTTTCAGTGATGTCAGAGGAAAGGAGCATGACCTGCAGATTGGAGATCTCAGTAAGTCTTATCAGGTGGCATCAATTACCCATGTGAATGAAGCCTCTGCAACTGCCTCTGTTTTACTCCAGAGTCATTTCAGTTTTAAAACCATAGAAACCTGATGTTGGTATTCAGCAGTTGGAACCCAAGAGTGGAAATATTTTGCAATTGGGCAGTGGGGAAAACTTTGCTGGCTTCTTCTTCTTCTTCTTCTCTTTTGCACGACTTGGTGAAAATACTATTCTAAACCACTGGTGACAGCTCATCATTTGAGTACTGAGAAAAGCAGATGGTTCAATGCTTTTGGTAGACACATGTTTCTGACACACTTGCTCTGTGCCTGCCTCTTTGTGAGTTTGTCCCCTGATCATGTGATGCTCACCCAGATCCACAGTTTCTCATTGTGCTGTTGCCTGCAACAGTAGATACCCTGACGAAACTTTCCCAGAGAATTCGACTCTCTCACAGCACCAGAGGAGTTGGGTAACCTGTCCACATTGCTAGAGCTTAGTAGCTACTGTTAACAATAGGGAAAGGATCAAGTTCTTTGCTAGTATCTCCACATTCACCGAGATGGGTAACATGCAGGATCCTATTGAGGTATGCAGCCAAACCAAAATACCCCATGGGCAAACAGGATGATTAGAAAGTTGGCCTGTCCTTCTACCTTTTATCCAATTGTCTATATTTTGGGAAACTCATTGTAGTAAAAGAAATGGGGAGGTAAGTATCCCTTCTGTTATTCTGGAAGCCTTATCATCTTTGTAAGGAGAAAAACCAGAACAACTTTGAAAGGCAGCAATTGTGTTTATTTCGTTCTTTTCAGAGAGCTGTTAAATCACTATGTACAGTGAGGTTAGTCCCTGGATTTCATTTGGCTATTTTGATGAATTAGCAAAGTCACTGGCAGATGTTGGCTGTGAGGTGTATGCCAAGACTTTCTTCTGTCCTGATCTCTCCACTGCTTTGCTGTGCTCCCCAGGTGCTCTGCACCCTAAGTCTTAGAGCTTTTGTGCACGTCTCTCTTCTCAGGTCTGCACCTCTGATATCTATATCTTATGTTGGATTTTAGTAGAAGTCGTGGCCTCAGGTAAAGGGCATCCCCACTCTGCTTTAGTCATTACAAACCATCAAGGGACTTCTGAAAGAGAATAAGGGAAAAGAGGGCAAAGATACATGTGGTTTTGGGTTGTGGGTTTTGTTTTTTTTTTCCTGTGGCAGTTTGAAGAAGAAGAGGACAACTGTTTGTTGGATGTCTTCAGATAAATGGCTTAAGGATGTCCTTGGATTGGAATGAGAAAAGGGGTAAGGAAGAAGCTGAAGTCCTGGGAGTCTTTTGCTTCTGATAGAATGTGACTTTTGGTTCATGAAGGGTCACACAATCAGGCAGTGAGGAAACTGGTATAAAATCCAAATCTGGTGATGAAAGGGTGATCTGCCAGTGTTCAATAAGACATGCTATTAGAAGAGCAGGACAGCAGACAGCAGGTGGGCATGCCAGTCTTTTATCATAGACATGCCTGTGCTGTGAAAATGGAGATCCTTGAGCCTTCTTTTTGGTGATTTTTCTAGCATAAGATTGGTTTTTTCTCTGTTGAGAGATTTAGGCCAGGTAATGTCCAGTACATTCCTTGCCAGCTGTCTGTGTCTCTGCTGCTGCAGATGGGCATGTAGGGTACATCTCTCTTGCCCTTTAGAAGCATGTTGCCCAGAGAAGCCAAAATATAACTAACAAGAAAAAAATGCTCTCACAATAAAACAGAATGCCATAAAAGTGTCAGCACTTTCAAACCTTTCCCTGGTGGGTCACAGCAGAAATATCCATCGTTCCTCTGGGATGTGTCTCCTGCCATCTGCTTCTCATTCACTTTCCCCTTCGTGTCAACCCTTGGAAGGATTCTGGAAAGGAGGGCTTGGCACCCACTGCCAGGAGATTTGCATCCTTCATTTTGATTTGAAGGGTTCCCTCCTCTGAGGGAAAAGTTGGCACTATTTGGTGACACAAGTTAAAAAAGGAAAACAAAGGGATACACCCAGTTCTTCTGCAATTCTCAGATTGATTTCCAAGATTCAGGTGAAGGCAAGGCAGTATTTTTCCACTTGATGGCTAAGAAGAATTTCTCTCTGGAGTCAAGTGGGAAACTTCTGTCTCTGTGGCTCATTTGTTTCAAATCAGGCCTAGCCTGGCCTGGCTCTGTGCTGGATCTGGGAGAGGTTTTAGCCCTTGTGAAGGTGACCTCGTGCCTCAAGACAGCTCTTGCAGCATGAAGGCTGTTTTCAGATTTAGGATCACCCAGGACTGCAGGTTACAACCCTCCAAAGTCCTTACTTGCCCTTTTTGCTGGTGTGGTGGTTCCCTCACTGTCTCATGCCAATTTAGTTCACCAGGTGCCACAACAGAATGTCAGCTGCAAAACTCTTGACTCCTACTCGAGTAGAAAAGAGTTAAATGGTGTGACTTTGGCAAACCTGAGCCCCACACTTAGGGGAAACAAAGAGGGCTTTTAGTGCAGGTGTGTCCCCACCTGCCTCTGTCCCAGACTAGCCTGGGAGATCTTCTCTGTCTCATCACTGAAAAAATTGTCAGCCTACTGCCCTAGACACATCCTCTCCCAGCTGTTCAGCTGATCAGAAGAGGGAATTTCCTCCTGAACGAGTCAGCCCAAGAAATCCTGTCTTCACCCATCCTCTCCTGTCACTTTTTCTACCCCAGAACAAATGGGCATCTTCCAGTGGGATTCTGTCTTTGCAATTTGCCATCAGGTTCCTGGAGGCAAGGCAGTGTGTGTGTACTTGTGTGTGTGTGTGTGTGTGTGTGTGTCCATCCCAGGGAGGCTTGATGAACCCCAGCACTGTCTGTAGTTAAATAAGGTCTTCCTGTGTTACTGCCCACATAACTTTTGTGATTTGAGAAATTATGAAGATGTACTCTCCATACAGTCAAATGTCACGAGGCTTACCGTGACTGCTGCACAGTTCATCCACGCATCTGCAGGAGCACAGTAAGGAAGGGGGATGTCACTGCCTGTATGCAGTCCAGTCCTTGTTGTCTACTGCTGACAAGGCAAAAACTTTTAGGACAATGCTTCTCATGAGGTGTGGTATTAGTGCAGCCTTGGATTGCTTCTTTCTTTGTCTTCTGGATGCATGAAAACGTTTAGATTTAGATCAGCCGGGAGCACAGCAGTGTCACTTGTAGAGCAAGCTCCCCCTGCAGGGCAGCTATCCTCGCCCCTGTGCATAAGCCAGCAGCTTTCAGCAGGAAAATGGGAGGGAGTGGAGATACAAAGT
This sequence comes from Empidonax traillii, assembly GCF_003031625.1. Taxonomy (NCBI): domain Eukaryota; kingdom Metazoa; phylum Chordata; class Aves; order Passeriformes; family Tyrannidae; genus Empidonax; species Empidonax traillii. Next base: position 1,737,069 of record NW_020955198.1, read on the forward strand.
CTGCCCAGAGCAAAGAGGAAGGATCACAAAGGAGGAAAAGGGAGGGAGCAGATGCCATCCATGTGCCTTTGCTGGCTCCTCTTGGACGTGCTGTGATGAGCCCCCACGACACATGCTGCACTCCTGCTCTCAGGGGAGTTTGAGAGGAGAGCCAAACTCTCCTACACATAGCCTCAATTCTGGCTTTCCCAGAAGCTGGAGATTGGTCTCAAACAAATGTCAACAGACCAGGCTGGCAAAATAGGACCCTCCCTCTGGAGAAGAAGGACTAATTGTTGTTTACTGATCCCAGAAGTTTTGGATTTCATATAACTGCCTTGCAAGGGAATTAACTCTAACATCCAACAAGTGGTTAATTAAAGCCTTATGCCTCATTACGAGTCTCTCCGGTGAGCATAAGGGTGTTTTGCAGCTGAGTAAGTGCCACTCATGCGCACTGAGAAGCTGGGGCAATCTTTAACACATCCATCAGGAAAGATGTGTTTTACAGCTAGCAGGAGGTCATGGCTTCCCCTGCTGCCTGTGAAGCAGGCAAGAACCGGTTTCTACACCTGCCTCAGAGGCTGGGGAACTGTACAGGATGCTTCAAGCACTGTGAATTGCAAGCTGCAGTCCTACTCGGTGGCTGCAGAGCACTTAGCAAAGGACCTGAAATATTTTGCTCAGCTCTGATGCAATTAACCACCCCCACCCCTTCCTTCCCTTCTGAGATTTTCATTTTAGAGCTAGGGAAAAATGCACTGAAGGAAGACAGAATTCTTGGCAAGATCTGAAACTGGCTGCCAACCAGAATGTGGGCTTGCAGCAAAGCGACCAGTTTGAAACCAGACTGTCTCACATGGAGGACAGTGCTCGACAAATCCACTGGGATTTCATTCAAATGGCTAGGGAGGATAGGCTCACCAGATGATGCCGATTAGCATAGCTCAGCATTACCCTTCTTTGTAAGTGCCAGGAAATCTGTCCTTTATTGTCTAAGCAACCAAATACACACACACACACACAGATACACACTAGGTCTCTGGGAGGACTGGTGCTGATGACAGGTTTGAATGCTTGGTGCAAAAGCTTTGTGCCCAGTGGACTTTTGCAGTCTTTCCTGAGACACTCATTTATGTTTGTTTCTTTGCTTTATGAAAAGTTCAAGAACATTTTACCTTGGGCAAACACAGATGATGATATCAGGCCACATTTGCATCATACGTTTGTGTGGCTATGTTTCTTTTTGCAAACAAACTGTTTCTAGGTCTGAGTCACCTGCCTTCAGTTTGGACACCAGAGTATAGAGTTTGGAAAATATTTAGAGCAGTAAGGTAAAAGCACAGGCACCAGTATGCCTTTTTGTGCCCAGTCATTGGGCTCTTTGCTGTTTTGTAGCTTCAATCCTTCTTCTCAATGCTTAGATTTTGAATTAAACAATAGCAAATGCATATAAACATTCAGCAGACAACCTAGTAGTTGTATTAAGCCATTGATGATGCAGTTGGCTTTCAGGCATATAACCAGTGGAGGCTGGAACAAGGGGTTTTATGGGTCAGGATCTGTAGCTGAAATTTCAGGGCTTCTCTCAACACAGAAGTGAGGAAATGCCTGAAATTGCAACGGGGCTTGCAGATGAGGAATTGTTTTTCATTGTGAAGTTGCTGGGGGCAATCACAGTGTATCGAGGTCATGAGTAAAACAGAGACCTGGCCCTCAAAAATGATTACTCTACTCTTAATTCTACTAATGCCCACATGTACTTCTCCTGACCTCAGTTTCCCCATCTGGGACATCAGAACACTGATCCTCACTTTGTAAAGCACCATGAGATCTATCCATGGTAGGTGCTATAGCATAAATTAGTACCAGCAATATTTTAGCTCCCAAGTGATATATTCAACTCATATATTTAAAAATGTTTGGAAGTCAAGTATTTTAATTTCATGAGACACATTTTTCTATGAATGCTAAAGGAAAAAATGAAATTGAACGTACTCTGTCCACTTTTGCTAAACATTTGGCTACGTGCAAACCATTAGAGTAATTGTAGCATTAAATACCTGTCTGAAAGCATTAACTACCTTTAAAACCAAATGTGGGCATCTAGACTTAGCCTGGGTTTTGTGGAGTCTCAACATTACAGTATGAAAAATGATATTAAAATTAGCATTGTTATTTACAGAGATTTTATGGAGTAGAATAAAAAAAACACTCCTTTTCTTTGAGCTGGTACTAAGGATCTGTTTCAAACTTTTTTTTTTTCCCCTCTTGCCTCCTTCTCTGTACCATTTTCCCTTGTGCAACGTGACTATGTTGCTATAATCCAAAATACTGAACATAATAGTGATTGCTGCTCTACACAGCATTTGGTCTATGTGCAGACTGGGAATATTAGAAATTGGCCAACTGCTGAAACCAAGGGAAAGAACTTGGGTAAAGCTTTTCCTCCTTTTTTTACTGAGTCTTGGTGACACTCGTGTGCTACTAAAACACGTCCCAAAGGTCTTACAGGAAAAGGAGCAGTGAAACAGAGCAGGTTCTGAGATTTTGACTGAGCAAATTTCTGTGCCTGTTTGGAGTTACAGCCTGCCCCTAGACCAACCTGCAAACATTGCTGATGGGAGGAGAAGAAACTTCAAGAGTTAACTTTTAGGGGAGTGGAGGGAAAAAGAGAAAAAAAACTAGTCTTTTGCTTACTGGGTAAAATTCTTCTTCCTCTTCTCCCTCCTCACCAGTCAGGACAAAATAAAGACTATATAATTTCTAATGAAATCAGGAAGGGGGTAATAGTTCCTGGAAGAGGAAGAGAGAGACTGTGAGGAGATTCCTGCCAATGGTATTCAGTTACTACAGAGAGAGCACTGAGCAGCCCCAGGAAAGCAGTTTGTGGGACAGATTCCTTTGGCTTATCCTGATTGGATTTTGCTTTTCCTCTGGGCGACAAATTTTTTCCCTTTCTTGCTCTTCAACATGTTTCTACTGTGCATTTTAAAGCTCATCTGTCACAAACACCCTCACTCTGTCCTCCATTGCATGCCTGCAGAATGAAACAGGGCACCCTGCCCCCTTTTCTCTCCCTGCTGAGGTGCTCTGCGGGATATATTGCCAGGAATTGGCAGCACTTCCTCAGAAATGTTAATTATACCAATCAAAGCCTTGTTTGCAGGCCTCACACTAAGCCCTGGAAATTCTGGGAGTCAAATAATAGAGATGCCACCGCTAAAGATCAGAGGAAGCATCTGGGAGGGACTGCAGTGAGGACAGCAGCATGATCTACTGTCTCTTTGTAGTCCCTGAACACTGACTCCCAGCACTTCTAGTAAGTGATGCTGGAGCATTTCACCCAGTCAGCAAACTCCGCTTACATCCTACATCGCTGCCCATCAGCAGATGGGCTCCACCATTTCTTTTCCATTTTATTGGCCAGGGCTTGCAGCATGATGAGGAAAATTTAGATCCTAACCCCTGTTGTTTTCTGCAGTGCTGTTTATTACAGTGACTGGTTTGAATTTGTAGAGTGCCCAGAGGGTGCTCAGCCATGGACCATTGTGTGCCAGATGCTGTAGAAATTCTAAGGAAAAAAGACAGATCAGTCCCCAAGGGCTTTATGACTGAAGCAGAAGGCAAGGGTTAAAATGTTCTATAGATAGACACAGAGTAAGCACAAACCCAGGAACTACATGTTGGATGTTGCTCAACCAACAATACTTGGGATGATGTGATGTTCACAAAGATATAATAAAAGCCAGTGGGAGAGCTAAAAATGGAGTCTAGATACCCTCACTCCTCCTTTTGCTTTAACTCCTAAGTGAATTTCCTCAGTTTCTTACATCCTGGAATTTCTTTTAACCATAATAATTAACTTTTCTGAAGCTGTGAAATTTTCTTTTTCATTTCAGTTGGAACCATTTCCCCAGATCAGCATTTTGTGTAGTGTTCGTGGCCCATTCCAGTGACTCCTATGTGAATAAAACATCCTCTTTCCAAACCTTTGCAAGTGATTCTCATGTGCATGAAAATACGCAGAGGTGCTAAGCCACCTTCATTAGCCTAGTTCTTCACTGTGCCACAGGCATAGGAGGGGATCCTTCCCTCCATGTCAGAACATATTGGAAGATGGAGGCAATGCCTGGGACAACAGAACAATGGCATGTTGTGAGGAGGCGAGAAAAGAAAAAAAAACACAAAAAACCCCCAAACAACAACAACAACAACAACAAAACCAAGTCAAATGTATTACTGAGGATTTGTGGATCTGTGTTCTGTGAACAGACAGGGTTTGAGCCCTGAGCTAATGACACTCTATCCAGTGGAGCACAGACCTTGAGTGCTGGGGAATTTTGCAGCACTCAGTTGCAATTTTGCAACTGGTGGGGATGACAGTGTGCTGAGCTGATCAGGGAAGGTAGGATGAGGAGAAGGAAGTCTTCATTCCAGCATGCATGTGCAGTGCACACACAGAGTCTGTTATGGTCTGGAGCTTTGAAAAAGGTTAGAGACACACGCTTTTCCATTAACTGAAGTACAGGAGAGGGAGGTGTGTGTACAGGAGCAGGGAAGGGAGGGAGAGCAGAAATAAGACAGTGCATTAATAAGATAAGAACTAGACAAGGACACACAATGTATCTTTACACCCCAGAGACAAAAGGGCAGCTTCCAGAGGGCTAAGGCTTACACTCTAATCATCTTGACTTTGTAATGTTATACAAGCAGAGGCATATTCTGTGGCTTGGGAGACTTTGCTGAGTAAAACCCTGCAAGCCACAGAAAAATGCTTAAGCAGCCTTTTAAAGCCTGGCAATGATCCAGCCCTCTTCCCTTCTCCATACCCCCCTTCTTCTACCCCCACCCCGCTGCTGTAACCCAGCCAGAGAAGCAGGAAAACCCTTGAGACAGGCAATCTTTATTGGTGACGATATAAAAAGCTTTTAAAGACAATGGGAGGATTAAAGCGTTAGGGTCAGCTGTAAGTGATCAGGGCGCAACAAAATATGTAAGCTCCTGTGTAACCAAAGGCTTTGGATCCAGTGAGAAAAAGGGGAGCTGTTAGAAGGGAAGGACTTCTGACTGCAAGATTTGACTTGGTTTTCGATGCAATGGGGTTTGGCCCCTGCAAGCTTTCTCTTGGCTCTTGGTGAAGGTGGGGAGAGGATGGAGTGAAGGGTCAGGCAGTGATGAGCAGCATTTTGATGCATTGTGACCTTGGCACTCAAAGTCTATCTAACAGCAACCCTCTCTCCTAAATATCACCCCAGTGCTCCTGATCTGAACATGCTGCCCTTGCTGCTGCTGCTATTTCAGGAGATGGCACCCCCCTTCATGTTTGCCTGGAGCCACCAGCCTGTAATTTGAAACAGTAAAATCCCCTTTGGTTGAACTTCCCACTTCAGGATAAGGCAGAGACTGTTCTCTCTCAGCTGCACAGTCACTCAGCACTTTCCCAGCTCCTATCTGCAGCACCCCAGCTCTTAGCTCCTTAGGATAAGTGCAGTACAGGGAGCTCCTGACTGTACCAGTCTCTCACTCTGCCCTGACATCACTCTGCCCTGACATCAGTTAAAGACCACTCACATCACAGGGCTGATGTGCACTTACCTTCCTGCCCACACTGGCATTAATGTAGGGAACCATTGCCAATGGGAGGCAAGGTTTAATGGCATGAGGTGCAGCTGTAAACTTCTGGGAAAAATAAAAAATCAAAAATCCAGGTATATGCTGGACTGGTCAGGATATGTGCACTCTCACAGGGTGGAGAACAGAAACCAGAAAGCCTTGTGTGAGACTGACTCGGATGCTGAGTGAGTCTGGCACAACTAAAACCACCTGAACAGTGGTCATCCCAGATGAGTTTCCCTATGGTTGCTAGTACCAGTCCTGCTGCAAGCCAAGCTGGTCATAGCTAGCAGTTTCCTATGTTTGTGGATAAGGGTTTTCTGAAAGGTTATGGCTGTCAATGCTCTGAGGATCCTCTTGGCAAATCTGTGAAGGGAGAAAAAATAGGACACTGCGTAGCTTTGAAATTGTGAACAGGCTGTACTCAGGGTGAGCAGGTCACAAGTATCCATGGACTGGACTGTAGATCCACAAAGTGTCTGGATTGTCTTTTAGAATGGTAAAATAAGATGTCAAACACTCCACAGACAGAAGAAAAAAAAAAAAAAGAGTCAGATATGCTCCATGTAGTTGAAATTTTCACCAGAAAAAGTAATTTTGGAAGAAATCTGTATTTCTTTGGTCAGAAGAAGAGTAGGTGCTAACTTAATCCTGCACTGCTTCATCTTTCCTGGTTTCAGACCCAATGCCCTATTTTCTTAACATCCAAGGACTTTTTGCTTCTTTAGAATACATCCCAGTTAAAAAGAAGTAAAAAACCTTGCTTTTCATCCTTGGTTTCCAAAGCCCTGTTGATAATTTTATCTCTTCTTTTCTTTTTAAAAGGAGGAAGGGGCCCTTTTTTGCTTTTGTACTGTGGTTTACTGAAAATTGCCCTTGTCTCCGCTTTCATGGTAGTGTAAATTCTGAGTGCTTAATCTGTGCATAAATCTGCCCTACTAAACTAGATCTTCAGTGGCTGATTTTCACGTTTTTTTCTTTTGAGGGTTGATGTGCCATGAAGTTTGCCTCCTTTCCTCCCTTCTTTCCACTCTCCCTCCCACATTCCTACAATCAGTTGAGCTAAGAGAACATATTCCTATTGTCTCCTCTTTATTCTACAACTCATCATAATGTTCATAAATGCTGGCATGCTTTCCAGTTATGATTAAGCATTGCAAAGACAGAAAGTGGGGTGAGAGTAGTGGAACATCTTAGCTGGGGAAGGCTTAAACAAATATGCAAGCATTTCTGTGTGTTTACACTGCAGGAGGCAAGAAGGAAATCACTTGATGTGCAAATGGACTCGAAGGTGGTGAGGTTTGGGAGGGTTCTCCTATCCTATGAGGATTTGTTTCAAAGTGTTGGACCCACTCCTGGAAAAAGTTCTGTGTCTCTTCCACATGAAAGTTATCCTTATGGTAGAAAGCTCTGTGGTTCCAGAGAAACAAAGTTGTCAGATATCTTTCATCTTTTGCTAGTAGAGTTGCTATGGCTGTGATGGCAAAAGAAGATCGTTGAGACAAGATTTGTCCGGAGAGGGAGGGATTTTCCAACTATAACTACTTCCTGATGCTAGATGTCTGGCTTCTCAGCCCCAATCCTCCAGGGAGAGTTACAAAATACCCTAGAAATCTGTGCTGGAAAGCAAGAATCTATAATTCTACTGTACACCAAAAATGGTGACTCCAGAAGACCTTCTTTGTTTGCTACATAATATACATACATAAAACCATATTTTAAACTACATACTGCCAATATTAAGACTTTAGTATCTCATAGGCAATAACAGTGTACTAGGGGATGCATAAAGACCAGTACCAACGTAATCAATTTTCTTTTTGTGAACATCATTTTTCCTCTAGACCTAAGGGCTTACTCGATCCTGACTAATACATAATAATGGCTCAAACAACTTGCATGTCCTGTTGGTGCTTGCGACATCAACATTTCTGAAGATATGGTTACAGTTTTCATTTCCAGCTGTTCAGGTCAATGGCTACTTTATGCTAGTGTTTCCCAAAGGCTAATGGCTAGCACATCCAGAAGATGAACTTCTTTCGTCTGAAATTTCCAAACCCATTAAGCCTATATACCCAGGTATATTGGATATATTTTTGAAGCAATCCATCTGATGTATGAGTCAAGAATAAATAACTAGCACCTGGTTGTTTTCTGCCAGCAGCTTGCATCTCCTGAACAATCATTAACATTTGAAACTATTACTGGTGTTTGTGCTACATGAAGATTGCAGCCTATCTGTCCAAACTGTTTCTAATTAGTTGTTTATTGGTCAGTATGAAGTTTCAGGAACAGAAAATCATCATGGAGGCTGCAAACAGCAGTTATTTCTTGTTTCCTGTCCTCAGCTTGGTCTTGAATTAGTTTCATCTTCAACAACCTGTTTTTTGGGATAGATTCATCCAAGTGTGAATTCAGAGGTGTTGAAATGCTGGGTTCAGATCTGGATTTGGATTGAGCAAATTTAGATTAAGGTCTTGCAATTTTTGTTTGAAAAGGCTGACAAGTTGTACGTGAAAAAACTAGAATGGCAACATTCTCATGCCTCTTCACTAGAAATAAGACAAGGCAGATGAAGACTGTAGTTCAGTTTTTTGTGACATTTGGAGACGAAAACACCCTCCTTTTGGATATGTGAGATGGGAAGGTTGAGACTGAAAAGAGTTGGGAAGAAATAAATCAGAAGTCATGCAGTATCACTTTTTGAAGTTATTATTTTTTTATCATCGTGGCCATGTCTACACTTCTAATCCTGGATCCATTCAGAAATTTAAGAACAAACATATCAAGGGGCAAGGAGGACAGAGGAATTTTTTGGTAAGTGACTCACTTCAGGCAAGATGATATATTGTGTGAAGAGTATTGTGAGACAAACAGCGAGGGATCAACAGTGAGATATCACATGTAAAGTGTTTCCATATTTTTTTAGGCTACCAAGTGCTTATATGCTGGGATCATTCACTTAACCAGTAGTAGTTAATAGGGTGAAAATATGTCACTCTTTTTTAGTCGCATTTCAGAAATCGGGCATGCTGGTGACTGAGGAATGATGTTGCATCAGCCCCCTTTGGAAAGGTTAGTCTTCTTCTTTCTATTCTCAAGTACTTTATTTTGAGTACCCCTTTTTTTTGCATCTAGCTCAGTGCCAGAGGTCCTAATGCTGTGCATGGAAATACAGCACTATGTATAGTACATCACCACAGATATGTCCCACGCTTTCCTTTCTAAGGTCAGCACTGGCAACACACAAAGCCACGGTAGCTGGAGATGGAAAAAAAGCTAATTAGCTCATTTATCTCTTTTGAAGGCTAACTCCTTGCCAAATTTTAGGAATTTTGTCCAATCTAACTGAAATGTTCCAAGCATTTAAGATCTCCTCTTATCTCTTGGAAGACCACTTAAAGGTCAAATACATATCAAAGAACACCATGATAATGTTTAAGCTCCAAATTCCATTTCTTAGCTTTACCATTTCAGTAGGAGCTCTGCTTCCCTGGGCTACCCTAAGCAATTCCTTTCTTTCCTTGACCCTTTCATGCCCTTCACAAGATTAGTGTAGTGTTATTTATAAACACTTCAAGTCAGAGACTGGATTTTCATTTGTCCTGGTGCTACAGAAAAAATGTGGGCATTATCACCACAAATCACTAGAATAAATAGCTTTCTCTTACCAGAAATGGTGTGATTTTTTTTCCTCCAATAAACTTCTTATTTGAACATTTTATATGAAGGTAATGTGGAATTCAGAAATAATCACTAAGTGGGTCAGTGGAAAGTAACATGATTCCAGCATCCCCAGCTGCTGGCCGTGGATCCTTGTTAACACTCAAAGTTTCATTTGGCCTGTCATGAACCATCTTTTCAAACTTCTCACTACATACTAAAGGCAACAGGATCTCGTGGATCTTCAGATCACTGAGCATGACCTAGAAAGTGACCTAACAGTCTTTCAGTGACAGTCTGGGAATCAGCTTCCATCTGCAGGTTTATTATCTTCTCAGCTCCATCACAAGGTCTTTCTTAAACCTGAAATGACTCATTTGACACAGCAATCCTGTCTAGTTTTCCATCTGCTTTCCATGATTTATCTTCTTGATGCAGCTACCTGCTGCAGCTGGATGTACCCTGAAGTTTCTTCTTCATATAGGTAGAAGGGGGAAATTCATGGCACTGAGCCTGATGGTTTGTTTGTTTGTTTTTGGTTTTGGGTTTTTGTTTGTTTGTTTTGTTTTGTTTTGTTTTGTTTTGTTTTCTTCTTGATGAAGAAAACTGCTAAAGCACCCAGGGCTACAGGCACTGTGAACACAGAAAGACTTTGTCATGAGTTCCTGCCTCTTACAGAGGTAACACATAAGATATGTGTAATCAATGTCTCGCCAAGCATCTACAACATATCTACAACTCCAGAATTGAACTCCCTTCCTTTTCAAGAGGTATTTGAAAGAGTCCCTTAGGGCTAATAAAGACTGATATTACCACCCATTTGTCCAGGGAAAAAGAGGAGATTAGGAGATGGGTGGATTGATGGAGACAAACCAGGTGACTATCAGTAGAGGAACCTCTCATGTGCTTGCAGTTGAAGGGAGCACCATGTCCCTCCCAGTTTTCACTACTACCTGGAGCAAAGTCTGCTGATAGCATGAAAAGTGGTGCATGAGGACTCCTAGGACAGGAAAACATTAAGTCAATAGGGCTCCTCACAGAGTTATGGCTTCGTTTCCATGACAGTGTCGTGAGCCCTCATGTCTAATAGTTAGTCTGTAAACAATCATAAGGAATGGAAGCTTCCTGGTGTCATTATCAGAGTCACTCTGGATCCCCAGCCAAGTGGATCAAATCCAATCGTAGTCGAATCTGTAGAAATGCTCCTGTGGCTCCTGATTTTTCATTTCAAAGAAAGGGTGGTAGCCCACAACTAGTTTTACTCTTTTGTTCTGTTTTCTGCGTTAAATATATTTAGAGCTCATGCCTAAATGAACTCTAAGATTTAGTCACTGAGATGGAGGAGCCAGCCTTTTCCTTGCATTCTAGTACTCGGATGCCGAAAATACTAGGTGGTGATTACATTTCGTACCTATTTCTCTCTGAGCATAACTCACTAAAGTATCAAAAGCAGTTACAGAGAAATTCACAGTTTTACAAATACCAAGAGTGAGATATGTCATTCGGGTTTGCCCAAATCACTCTATTTCCAGCCTCATTTGATGTCCCCTATGGGAATTCCATCTAGGAATCAGGAAGCTCAACTCTTAGAGAAACTAACTGAATTATAATTTTGTAGGTGAAAATGCACATGGGGATTAACTAAAGACAATGCAGTCATTTGTGATCTAGTAGCATCTCATGCAGCTCTCCAGAGACAGGGAAACCAGAGCTCAGCTCTTCCTGCACCACTGCTGAATGCATGGCCTTCACGAGCAAACTCAAGAGAAGCAACGCCACAAGAAGACTCAAGCTGAGGTACCACTGCAAGAGATATCATCATCAGATACTGTTCAGCAGATCAGCTAGAATCTGCTTTTAAACAAAAATATCTAGGATTTAACATCATAGTTGAACCTGAGACCCAAGGACTACATAGCCCTGTGCTGGCCTTGGTTACAAGTGCAGAGAGAGAGGTATTGTTTTAATACTTCTAAAGTTCTTTATAAACCCAGGAAATTCTTCTTGGGGAATTTCCTAAAAAGAATTTATTGCTATTTTTATTTGTATATTCATTCAAATTAATAAATTTGGAGGGAAAGAACTGGTTTTGACTATGCTCTGCATTTGAAAGTGAAAAATACTTTTGAGATTGTGTTGAAACATCTCATTCCAGCATTTTCGAAATGAAAAGAAGGTGGGAGGTGTTTTTGGTTCCGAACTACTCTCTGGATGAGCTGTTTTTTATATATTAAAAGAAAAACAAGGTTTAAAATTGGAGCAGAACCAACTTTGAAATGTTTCAACTGATTCCATGTGAATACTTCTTAAATAATTGCTTTTTGAACATGAGAATTTTGGCTTTGTCTTCATCAGAGTGGGAGGGAAAAACTAGAAATCTTGAGAGTTTTGAGGAAAAAAAATTCCATATACACTCTGATTATAGACAGTATAGGAATTAAACACTCCTAAAACCTATCTTGCAAAATCCTCAAACAATGCTTTAAAACAGAGACTGCTACTGGAGATAGATATTGGATTTTTGTATAGCATTCATCCTACAAATGATGCTAAAACAGCTTGTCCAAAAAGTAGACAATATTAAAAGTAAAGTTACTAATTTCAGTTACTTTTGTTCAGATCAATATACTTCATCTGTATCTGAATAATCAGTGGCCATTTCTTCAAAGACAGATAACCATCTGCTGTCATTATTTGTGGGAGCATTCACACGAGCGATCTGTAACAGACAGTTAAGGTTACAAGGCGGCCCTGTGTGCTTTGGATGACTTTCTCTTCCTCCTCTTCTGCTGAGGTCACTGCCCTGGCCTAGCACTTTGTCTCCAGGTCTGAGTCACAATGCAATGCTCTTCAGATGTCTTCAACTCAAGCCTTTTGTTCCAAGTTATTGAGATTTTTTTTACAGGCCTTATGGGAGTATTTCAGAGAGTCTTGACTGTGCATCATCTATTGAGGATTTTATTCCTGTTCCTAGGACACCCTCCTGTTCACCCGGCAGACGCCCTTAGTATTTAGTGCAAGGTCATGTCAGTGCTAGCCAATGTCTGCTGCACTGAGAATTAATGCAATGAACCTAGGGATTGGGGCATAGCAGTTGGTCTTTCTAGGCTGGCATGGACAGATGGGAGAGTAAGAAAACTGTTGTAAAGAGGAGAATGCTTTCCCCAGGCTTTTTCTCTAGGCAATTCATCTGTCTCATCTATGGGGCATTGCAGCTGGACAAATAAACCTGCCTGTTTCAGGTTGGGATGAGACATTACAATAAGATAATGATCTCTTCCTATGACTTCTCAGGGAGCCTTCCTGAGTGATTTACCCTTCACACCTAACCTTGGATCTATTAGTGCATTATGAGATAAAGCTGAAAAACATAAACTTCTTACAGCCATCCTGCCATCAAAAGACTCGGGCCAGCCAGTCTTTCTGTTCTTTTCATTTTTTCACCTTTCCTCAGGGAGCTCTTTAGAAACATATAGTCTTAGTCTGATAATATAATATCATACTTAAAGTTACAAAACCCTCTAAACTTAGTATTATACGCAGAAAGCTTACCCATGCCTCAAGAGAAATGCCTGCCCTGGCTGTTCTAACTGAACTGAGGATTTGGGGTTGAATAACACAATACTTAGAGGAAACAGAAATTTAGCATTAACTGCAACAGGGAAACCAAAGCCTTGCCTATGGTGGGAAAAGATACCTGTTCAAGGGGATTACATTCTAGAAAGTGGTGACTCTCAGAGAAGTTATCAGAGATATGCTACCACCATATCTATGTTATGGTCTTTGTGTCAAAGAGCTTAGTCTCTGAAGGAGAGAAGATTCAAGGAAAAGGGAGAAGGTATTATCACAGTTGAAATGATACTGGCACATTTGTATCCTGTTTGGGGGTTCAGACTGGACATTTCATTAAAGGAGATAAGAAATAAAAAGATTTCATACCCTATGGAACAGTCATGGACATTCCTGTGGAGCTGCAAAAGGACACTTGCGAACAGGATCCCATTAGCTTGGATTAAAAAGTTAATAGAGGTGGAGGCTAACCCAAGATAAATGGTAGGAACTGCACAGCTACAGTACACTGACAACATCAGATGATGCAGCTTATGCACTGCTTCTACCAGTGCTACCAGGATACATGTGGGAAACCTTCTAAATGTTCATGTAAGATTTCGGCCTACATGGGGATTTTGGCTTTTATCAGGCATAGAAGTAAGATGAAATAAACTGAGGAATGACTTAAAGAGAGACACTAATAGGAGCAGAGATAGGATTTTCTCGTTGAAGAGTAAAATTTGCAATGCAGGTATGATTACCAAGCATTATCTTAGAGAAACAAAGAAATCTCCAGCACTCTGCACAACTCATGCATTTGCTATGTCACTGCATGGGAAGGGAAATCCCAGCTTATACAAACAGGGCAAAATTTTGATTAAAAATAGATACTAACACTTCGGTGCTATAAGAAATTATAAGCCTCCGAGTTCTCCAAGTGCCAGATTATTGTTCTGTGTCACTAACGGTTTTCTTGGGAAGCCATTGCTTTCTCACTAGCCTGGCCAGAGTATAAATTAATTAGAGGAGAAAAAGAAAAGAGGAGAAATAGAAAATTTGGACCTGATATTTGGTTGGTTATGAAACTGGCCTCATCCCACTGAAATGAGTGAATTTACTGGCACTTGGCAAAATGTAAATCTGGCAACTTTCATTATCACATATCTCAGCTCCCACAGGTTCCTGCATTGCAAATACACATGGTGACAGTGACAATAAATTAGGAGATTTTCCAGATGGATTGTATCTTCCTCTGAAAACTTCAAGATTTGCTCCAAAGTACAACTATCAATGCTTTGCATATCATATTGTTTCAGTTTGGTTTGCTTGTACTGCAATTTGGTTCAGGATTTTATAATTAAGAAAGATTTGAATCCTCAAAGGTGCTAGGCCAAATTTTCCTCTAGTGATAACAAACAGCCAAATTGAACCACAATATCAGAAAACAAGGTAATTTGTCATGTTGGGAACAGAGCCTGTGATACTAAAGCAGGGAGATCTCACGTCAGGCACTGAGGTGGATTGGAACAGAGCCCTTGTAAGGTCTTCTTGAGCTTAAATTGTTCTGTGTTTCTGTGATCCTAAAAATTTAAGTACCATGAATCTTTTGTAGCTCCTGTGCTTTTATTTCATTACTCTGTTGCTTTTCCTGCAGCCCACCTTGCTCAGAGACAGATGATGAAAGAGATGCTGAATGTACTTTCTTATTGATGTACAAGGAGCTGAAGAAAGGAAAAAAAAGCCTCTCTATGATCCTCAAAGTCAGATGCAATCTCAGTATGAGATATTTGAGCCCAAAATGTGCAGCTACTGGCATGTAGCTGTTTCCTTGCTGGAACCCCAGGCCCCCCAGGGATGGAGCTGAAGGAATAGTTTCTAACCCTTTCCATTTCAGAGCTGTGTTGCTGCAAAAGTTGATGAATAGCCCTCATTGTGGACGTTCCTTCCCTGCCGCGGCTCCCACCCTTGTCTCAACATTCCCATCTGGATATAAATCTTGCTTTTCCCTGTCCCCTTCCCCCACTCTCCCCATCTTCTCCCCCTGCAGCCCTCTTCAGACCTTCCCCTCCCCCTTATCCTCTGCGGAAAGCTGGAAAGCTGATAAATAAATCATACCTGCCTCGCTGACCAGAGTGATAGTCACCCAATCCATAACTACTACATGATTTCCTTTGCCAAATGCTGGAAAATGAAAAACACACTGTCTTTTTGAACAGTTCAGCATCTGTGCATGTATAGAACTGTTATTGTGGGACTACCAGCATATCTGTGTTGGGGTCTATCATTTTTCACTATGTACTGACCCAGGCAAAAGCTTTCATTGAGCATGACTTACAATTCACTGAGGGACATACTGTTGACTCAGGCCATTACTATTATTTTGTAGGTATTCCCTGGTCTCTGCCAAAAGAAAAAAAAAAAAAGGAAAAAAGAAAAAAAAAGAAAACCAACAGGAAAGAAACTGCATTAATTGAAGGTTACATTAACTTTTCCAACTTTGCCACCATGCTGAAAACCATTTAAAATATGAGCTTCAGATAGACTACTACAGACAAATATTTTTGTTCTTTTCCACTGCAGACATCGGAGAGGCATTTGAAGAGCAATGGATAAATTGTCATGTTTGTGTCAAATTTTTAAACTAGCCCTGAAAATTGCATCAGCCCTGCACTCTTGATCATATCTATAGCAAGTGGAAAAAAATAAATCTCTGATATTCTGAGGCAACATTCAGAGCTATGTCTTTAAGTTTCAGGACAGTGTCTGGTGATGTGCATTAGTTACAAAGTTGAAGGGAATTAAAAATTGAACCTGTGAAGCGGTACGATGTGGAAAAAGTGTAAGTTGGAAAGGGACATTTGTGTTGCCTCATTTCCTAACTTTGGGATGTGCCAGACTGCAGAACAGTCCCTGGAGATAAGTGGTAGATGAGGTATTGGTTGGGCTATTTTAAAAGATGACTGAACACTACTGTGGTGGAAAGAGGTAACGTTTCTCCTCACTTATAGATCCTGGTACAGTGAATTATGTGCTCACATACAGCTTGTTACAATTGCTGTTCCAGGAAACAGGGTTAGTGTGTACATAGGAAATTAACAAATTGCAACAATTTGTGCTTTCACATCGCTGGTGTGCTGCATCATGTGAGAACCTAGCTTACACAGTCCTGAAATCTGCTTCCACTTGCAGAGAGATAACAGAGGAAAGTACAGCCAAAAGGAATATGCTGGTCTACACAACTGATTGGAATCCAGCCTTAGGCCTTTTCTCTAATTATATGACATTCAAATGTAATGAGGCAAAGTGAAGCTTCGTTTTCACTAAGTGACCCACCAAGGGCAACTTTCATCAACAGCTGTGAGAGGGAGACAAGTAGATCCAAAGAGATATTTCAGTTCGATAGTAGACTTGGTTATCTAGTGTCTCTCTTTTAACCTGCAAGTGTTTCTCTTTTAACCTGCAGAAGGGATATGGGACAATTACACTCCTAAATTGGCTCAGGTAGATCAAATGAGCATGAATGAAAATTTTGTGAAAATTTGCTTGCCAGTGTAAAAGCACCTCACCTCTCTCTGTCCCCAGCTCTCCAGTTTGAGCTTTCCTCAACTGTTCTTTTCTCAGCCCTGTGCAAATTTTTGCTGTTTTTGCTTTCAATCAGAATTTATTCAGAAAGACAGAGATTTTGTACAGATACATCAGAAACTGAGTGGATATGCTGAGACAGCGACTCAAATCTGCACAGCAGCCCAGGCAGCGATGCCACTTTACACCACCCGAGGACTGAGTCCTATTTAGTAGGGCAATTTTTCCCTGGTTTTGGAGGCAGGGAAGAAGGAGTGTTATTTTATTTTTCATTCCCTGGTGGATGTATGGAAACAGGCTGTACTTTTCTGGAATGTGTAGGATCTTTTCGTATGGCAACTCGCGACGTGATCTTAAGCAGGCAAAGAAATGCGTGCATGCAGGAGCGCACACACACACACACACACACATAGACACGCGCACAGGCACACCTCGGCCTGCCGGGCAGCCTGCCCACTGAGCACTTGATGCTGCAAGTCATGATGATTAGCAGAGTTTCCTCCTGCAGCCTGCTTGATAACAGAGAGATCAGCATATACAGACACACCTCTGGTGTGAGTGGAACAGTATTTACTTTGTTCTGACCAGGCCCTTACAAGATCTCCTTGCCATGACAGCTGACAAAAGGAGGGAGAAGGAAAGCACTAATAAAATGTGATGTTTTGAGGTGAAAATGTCAGGAATGCAAAAGAAAAAAAGAATTTGTAAACACAGCCATAAGGAAATAATGTGCCAATGTAGTTTCTATGTCCCTTCCTGGTTGGACCAGCAGGCATTTTATTTCTGCCCTTAAGGCTCAGGAGGTGAACTGAGTTGTGCTCTTACCTCTCTGGACGAACTCCTCAGCAACTAGGCAAAGCCTCTGGAGTTGCTTGAGGTGTATACAGGACCACAAGACATTGAGATTTATTTCCCAGTCTCTTCCCTCACATCCTCTTGGTAGTTACCTGACATCTGTCTGTAACACCTCCACATGAAGAAACCCACCTCTTTCCATCAGTTAAACTTTCCATCAAACCTACTGGTCCAGTGAGGGAACTGTCTGTGTAGCTGTTGGCTCACTTGAATGCATCCTGCTTCAAAATGCAGAAGCATATTGGACATTCGAGGTCTAGCCATCCTTCTGGGGCTCTGAGTACGGGTAACATCTGCCACACATGAACACAGCATTGGCTGGTCACGAGCATGGGGGAGGAGTGTGGTGTTTGGAGACTTGAGACTGGTCTCAGAGCATATGCTGACCTAAAGCATAATCTGTAAGGCATTCATCTTTCTGTTCAACTCTGATTTTTGATGGCTTGTGAGCAGAAAGTTTCTACCCCATGGTGTGCTACAGCCATTTCAGCTTGGTCCAGATCCATGTGATCTACAGCAATTCTCCAGACATCAGCTGTGTGAGCAGACAGTGGAAGGGACAGAGATATCGATCTTCAAAATCTCACAGATTTGTGCTGTGTCAAGAGGCAGCAGAGATCTGCTGGTACAGGGAAGCAGAGCATGCATATACAAGGCTCTGGGAACCACAAACTACAGATATGAGGACAACTTCCACACAGCATAATTTGCTGGTTGGAAAAGTCTTCCTAATGAAGTGCTGAAATCAGTATTCATTAACACAGAAACTGTGTTTGTTTAATAAACAAAGAACCTGTCCTTGTGTCTTTGATAGATAACCTCAGGCTTACCTTCACTGCAATCAGAGTCAAATCAGTACAGAGACTCAGAACCAGATTTTTTCATCCAATTATATTCTGTCTGACAAAAGACACCCCATCTCCCAAAACAGCTGGGGTCTAAATTTTATATTAGTGTCTGGGAATTCATAAAAGGTTTGAATTTCTTGGTTACCTCCACAGGACACTTAAAATGGCTAGAACTTATTAGAGCACAGGACAGTCTCATCATGAAGGGAAAATTTCATTTTCAATGCTACAATAATGCAGTTTCCAGGTCTCCTTCAATCTTCCTACTTTATTGGCATGCCAACTTCAGGTGTTAACCTTAAAGATAACTGTTCCTACCCTCTTCATCACCTCTTAGAGCAGTAGAACAGCCCAGACAGGTCTTCTCATGCTAAGCCAATATCTCCAGAAATAATAACTTGTTGCATGAGGAGCTGAACTATTGAGGCCAGATTTCCTGTGGAATTGTGTCCTCTTTTCCAGATGTTCCTTTCTTCTACCTCCTCTGTAATAACTTCATGTTTCTTATGTCCTTTCCACCTGGCAAGAGATGATGTGCACTGAGGCTAATCCAGTGTGCCTTGGAAATTTAGAGAGATATGATCTCTGCATTCCTCTCAACCTAGGGGAAATGATTGCTCATAAAGCATATTGTCTTGGGAAAAAAGATGGTTATTTCTGTTGGGATGGTTATAAATGACAACTGATAACTGCTCTTCCTTGTGCTGCTCCCTTTCAATTTGTATGAAGTGTTAATGTGAGATTTTATTTATTTCAGCTTAATCAATCACATTTACATGAATGTCCAGATGCATAAAATGATTCATCTGAAACATAACTTTCATTTTTTCCTTATTGAAATGTGTTTTCATTTACTGGAGAGCATACTTTGATCTTACAGCAATGAAAACTTTCAGTGGTCCCCTGTAGGAACTTTTAGTGTGTTCTTTTCACCAGAAATGTCACAATATTGGCTTTCTGTTCCAATTTGGAATACAAAAACTCCTCTTTCAAATGCCAGAGTATCCTAAGGAAAGGAAATTCTGGTTTCTGACTAGCTATAATTATAATCCAAAAGCAGCAAATATTTCATGAGGAAAATAATACTGTAAACACCGGGTTTCTAGCAGGGAGGAGTGGTATTTAATAAAAGCCACTGGGAATTGGTTGAAAACCAACTAGTAAAGCCAATCTGACTTCATTCTTCAATAACCTTGAGGCTAAGGCCATGGCAAAACATCTCACAGAAGGTAGATCTCCATCTTTCCTACCATTTGATGGTCTCAAGAATGGTCACCTAAGACTGTGTTCAGAGGTACAGTTTCAGCTACATCATCCTTCCAGTTTGGGGTTCAGATTTGAAGTAAGAGAGGTGCTTTTGATGGGGATGACCTCTGATCAGATAAAAACCTATATTCCTTGGGCTTCAGGGCTCTGCAGTGACACTGAGCTTCATCTTAGTGATGATCTCCAAAGAAGAACAGCAATGTCAGGGCACTGTTAACGAGAAAGTATGATGGAACTCTCCCTCATAATTTTTCTTTCTCTACTCCATGGGTTTTTGATTCAGGATTGGTTATTTTTTATTTTGGTTTCTTTTGTTTGTTTGTTTGGTTGGTTGGTTTGCTTTGGTTTTTAGTATAGTCTCAGTTTACCCAAAGCAATGCACTGTAACTTTGATTTAATTTCTGTATTTATTGTAGTGTTTAAGTGTTTGAGCTTTGAATGTAGCCAATTAATTTTTTTTCTGTATATCTTCCTGCTTCCTATCTAGAAAGGAGTTCCAGTTTCTGGTTGAAATTACTGATTTAGTGTTCTGTAAAACTTCACTCCATGAATTCTTTGTCCATGGGCTTCTTTCAAAAAAATCATTAGAATCCTCTTTAATTAAAAAAAAAAAAAAAACAAAAACAAAAAAACCCAAAACCCCCAAACAAACCTTCCAATCCAAACCTTCTATATTTTTATGATAAATATGTTTTAAAAATACTGAAACTTTTTCACTTGAAAAGCTGGAAAATTAAGACCAAAAGATGAAAAAAATTGCTATACGGAAATTCTTTCTGCTTTCCTCTTAAAGTCCCCAGAATGTATTTTGAGAAATAATAATAATAAAGCAGTTCTTGAAACTTGAGTTCTAAAACTTATTTAAGCTGAAGTTAAGTTCTGTGAATCTACTTCCAGCATTTTGGATAATTTCTGCACTTCAGAAATCCATCATGTAATACTGTGTCCTCTTACACAAGGCAGATTCAGGAACAATCCCTCAGATTTATAAGCAGGACAAATGTCCAAACTATTGACAGTATAAAAATAAATTTTGGAGTAGGGTAGAGATATGTCTCTTAATGTTTGAATTAACATGAATTGATAATATTACACCTGTGGTTTGACACAGTGTGGGCAAGTGTTGGGTGGAAACCTTCTGTCAGTTCATGTTCAGCAGAAATGATTGCTGTGCATATTTGTTGCTTTCAAAGAGTCCTCTCTGCAATGTTCCTTATAGCAAATCTTATTTATTTATATACAAATTATCTATCTCATTGCTGTAATGTCACTGTTTCCTAAAACTAGATTAATTAGAAACTTCTCCTTGGCAAGAGAATGTGGTGAAGCCCACACCCCCTTTCAAACTGCATGCTTTCAACGTGACTTTTGCATAAAAATATATAGATACATGCACATATGTATCAATGTACAAATGTAATTTTCCTTAGTATCGTAAAATGCAGAGCCAAAAGAGACCTTTGTGTTTGATTTTATAATCCTTGTGCCCCTCAAACAAGTCAAGAGTGCTGTGAAATTTCTGTTTGAAGTAGAATAAGCATATAAAATACATTATAAAAATAATTGCAGTCCTGACTTCAAAACTGATGGTGAGGAAACCTTCATCAAGCCCTGCTGTTTACAGGTTTTGTCTAGGTATTCATGTGTGTAGATATAACTGTATCTAAATAGGCACACTCACATAAATGACTTAGAAACTTTGACAACAACTCAGTAAACCAGTAGAAATTATTGACACAACACACCTTTTCAGGCTCCTAAAATGTTCCTAATCTTAAGCCTGTGGCTGGTCTTTGCCAGGTCAGTCTATGTAAGAGGTTTTGGACACAGGCTGAAAACTGCACTCCACTCCATAACCACGTTGTGGCCCTTCAATTTAAAGCCATATGTTAATATTAACAAAAAACCCCACCCAAACCAACCAACCAAAAACAAACAAACAAAGAAAAAAGCCAAACCAAGAGAAAAACCCAACATCTGGTAAGTGGGATTGAGTTTTAGTAAACTCATCCTGCAGTTCCAGTACTTGGACAGCGATGGGAAACGGGAAATAGACTTCACACCCTAGGCACGCCATCGGTCAATGGAGTGTGAAAGAAATGTAAGGATTACTGCCCTAGCCTTTAGGTGCCAGGCATAACTATCTAGTGATTGCAGAGTTCAGTTTTCACTTGGCCCTGCCTATATACTTGAGAGTTTCCCTTCCTCACCCATTCCCTCCACAGCTTCCTCCTGGAACAAAGGTGCTTATGGGGGTACAGGGTGAGGGGAGCAAAAAAAATCAAGTAAAAAAAAAAACTTCATCTTTGAAAAGAAAGCAGATGTTTCTGGGATCCTGATCACAGTGCTTTAGCTATGGGTCTTGCCTGGGACTTCCAGAAAAGCAAATACCAGAGCCCTCGTTTATTGGCTGTTTCCTTGCTCACACTGCAATATGGCTTCCAAATGGAACAAGGCATTGAGCCAAAAATCAGCAGAATTGGCTCAGAAAAGGGGAAAATTTTTCTTTTCAGGGGAGGGAGCATATATTTGCTTTCAGAAAAGGAACCCTCCCACCCCCTGTGAACCTGAAAAACAAAGTCAAAGCCTTAGCATATCCTGCTCTCTTTGTGTGGGAGACCTGTGGTAAGGGGGATTGTAATTGAACCACTCAATAAAGATGCACATCATCACTCATTTTATTAGCATCTAATCAGTGCAGTAGTGTGTGAAAAGAAGGCAACACCCACCAATGGCAAGTCTCATAAGCTTGGCATTTGTCAAAAGAAGGAAGAGATATTTGGATTGTAAAGCTGTGAACATCTTAACAGAAGCATTATTATTTTTCTCTAGGTTTCAGTATCAGTTTCCTTTCATTCTCTCAGTTTTTCAGACAGGGAAACAACTGTGACATCTTTGGGATGTGAGGGTATTGCATTCTGGAAGCTTCTTCCGAAAAGAGATTTCCATCTCTGCTCTAAAATCAAGACATTTCTGAGCAGCTTAGTGGTTTGCAGATAAGAAGTTAGAGACTTCAGTGCAATTTTTGCTGATATCACATCAGTAACTGGTTCAGATGTATTCACAAAATCTGCAGTATTTTAGAAACTGGACTCAGTCTTCCTCAAGATGAGGCCATTTATCAGCACCTTGTCTCTCTCAGGGTGCATGTCATCTTTTACCTTGGTACAGCCCTGGCCATAGGTGCACCAGGTGATGGCCTCCCTGGAGAGTGTGTTGGAAAGGGGAGAGTGGGGTGTGAAGCTGCCAAACCACAATTTTCAAAAGACACCATAGCAGCTAAAGAGCCATGGCTGAAAATTTAATAAAGCAAATGAAACCAAAAGCTTCATTTAAGGAATGTGGAAATATGTTGTTTTGGTTGGAAGCTGTGGCTGTCCTCTGAAAATGTCCTTGTGGTGGGCTTGCAGTTATTGACAAAAGCTGATATCCTCTATGGAAAGCAAACAATTCCTTCACAAGTCAGTTTTCCATTGAGGCAAACGCTGCATTTTCTCACAGAGCAAACAACAGTTTTGATGGAAAAAATGTAACCAGATCTCACAAGCAGTAATCTGAGGCACAACTAACTGATCAATCTACAGAGACTGCTCTATAGCAAAGAGGTTCCAGTCCATCCTGCATCTCAACAATGCCTTCTAGTGAAAGACCCCTGTGGAAAGCTGGGTGGGTGGGAGATTCCTGACTTTACTAGAGTCCTCTACTGTTCACTAGGAGAATACATTATGTTTTTCAAAGACCGCTGTTTTATATTTCATTTGTCCTATTTGTACACAAGAAGAGCAAGCCCCAGTGATGACAAGGTCTTATAGGTCAGCCTTAAGAACAGATATGATACCATCCCAGTTTGTCCTAGAGAGGAGAGGGGGATATTCAGTCCTAAAAGGAGCTTCAAGCTGTTTTTATGATCTTGAGATGATAGGCTAAAAAAAGGCAAAGGCTAAACAGCTTGGCTAAACGCCAATTCATCTTACCTAGGCAACTGAGAGTTGTCACAGCAAATGCTAGAAGTCTGTCTGTGACTTGCGTGTCATCTCCTCAGTGAGTTTTCTTTTTGTATCCAAAAGATTTTTCTTTCCAGAAAATTAATGGACTTGTGTTTGTAATTTATAACCAGAAGTACATATTAGGAAGCTGCACCCAGAGTTAACTGAAGAACGAGATAACAGCAGGGAAAAGAGAGATATGGTAGAGTTTGACTTTTCTCAGTGCATCTGCAACTTCCATTGGACACCGAGGTTAGTACCACTCATGAGATAGGTGTGTCCCTCAATGGCTGTAAATGCACACACATACTGCTTGGAAACTTCATGAATGATGTCTGGTTGTCGCTTTTCCTCTTACCACTTTTTTACTTACTTGCTGAATTTCTGACAAATAAAATTCTATCTAGTATCTCAAAAAGCTTTGGAATTAATAACCATAAAGGAACAAGTTTTTCATTATTTTGGTCTGCCTGTCTGTCTTCTCACCTTGATATTCTCACAATAGTTTTAAGTTGTTAAAATATTTCTGTGAAAATTTTCAGAGGTGAAGATTGTAGTTACATCAAGTTCAGTGAAAGTTTGCTGTTGTGTATAGCCAAGACCCTAATTAAAGTTTCTGTT
Organism: Empidonax traillii; assembly: GCF_003031625.1. Taxonomy (NCBI): domain Eukaryota; kingdom Metazoa; phylum Chordata; class Aves; order Passeriformes; family Tyrannidae; genus Empidonax; species Empidonax traillii. The sequence continues at coordinate 1,761,037 of NW_020955198.1, forward strand.
ATGAAAAAATGTTGCAATACAATTCACTAGTTACCCTCTATGTGTGTGTGTGTATTTTCTCCATTTTTTTCCTGGCTAGTTGGTTGACACATACTCAGAACCACTCAAAATATGTTGGTATTTTTCCCATTGGTAATTAAAGGGCATGGCAGGAAGATGAAGGCACGTGGAAGAGAGTTAAGAGACCCAGAGCCAAACCTGAAGGTGTGATAGACTTCAAGGATGTGACAGTGTGAAGGTACTCTGGGGTATTGAGAGGGAGGAGAAGAAAGGAGCAAATGGAGTTGTTAGAAGGAGAATTTACTGGTGTAGGACACACACCTGGAAGGAATAAAATGCTGTTTATTTGAATCTGGCACCCACCAAATTATTTGTTTCATTTCTCAGGGAACTCCCATCCTGAAACCTCCAGGCTCTCTTGGCAGCTATTGCTGTTGGTATTCTGACAATGGCAAGTCCCTAGGCAAGAGCTCTTTTTTTGCTAATTGTGGTATATACTAAAAGTCTGAAGGTCACCAAGTCTTTGAGTCAAAGTGAAGACAAGACACATGGACCCGAGCAGAGTCTGAAAATGGCTTTGCTGAAGTCTTATGGAGTATGGAATTAATAACTGTCTAAGGAATGACAAATCCATAGTGGTCTCATTTGAACCATGTTAAGTACTTTAAATTGACCAAATCACAAGGAACTAGTTGGTGTTTACTACAGAGAGGTGCCTGAATGACTTAGCTGTTGTATTTTTCTTCAGTTCTGTTTGAGCTCTACTTCCTGCATATTCAAAGGTATTAATTTTACTTACTGAGAAACATTTTATAGGTCAATGAAATTTTACATAAATATTGCAGAATAGCCACTGAGTGAAAATTTGTTATGATTATTCATGTTTATGTTTGGTGGCTAATCCTATGGGCCACACACAAGCACTGCCATAAAACCTATATACTGAATAATAACAGCTTGAAACTCTGACCTCAAGTACTGGCATTGAGCAGGTTTAAGAAAAAAAAAAAAAAGTCTACTAATGATTTGCACAAAATTAAATAGGGTGAATAATTTAGTCCATTAAAAGCTTTCCAAAAGTCCACTTAGACCACATTTATACCAGAGAAGTAAAGAATGATTGGAAATATTTTCAGGCACTGAAAAGTGGTTGTCCATATTCTTACACTGCTCAGTGTAACACATTACATGATACCTGTCAGCATTTTCTATGCCAGCTATTACACTCCAAAATTTATTTCCAAGTGTGGTTCAGAGACTGATCCAGAAACCTTTCACAGGAGGCAGTTTTCAGGTAGCCAGCCTATTTTGGGGGTCTGAGAGAGGCAGTAGTCTAGTTATTTGGTGTCAGTTGATTTTGGTGCCAGAGAACATTCCTGGCACATGTACATGCTCTGTTTTTGTATCAGTCTCATTGTGCTTCGGGTGTGTCTGGCCCAGATGCTTATAGTTAATCAAATGGCTGGGACTAGGGATAGAGGTGAATTTTTTCCCAGATCAAATTTGTGTTTGTGCTCCTCTGTAGAAAGGGACAAGATCTATTTTCCAAGTATCATATGACAAATTTCTTTTTTAGAATGGAATCTTTGCAATGTCCTTCATGGCTTTTGTTTGCTGTTGTTGCAGCTTCCCAGCTTTTCCTACAGTCTCCACTCTGCTATGCATTGGGAGAATCCTCCAGCTTCTGTGGTGTGGGAACATCAGAAATAGAAGATTTGTAGTCTCTCTAAGTAAAAGGCTATTGAAGAGCTGCCATAATCACAGACAGGGCTTGGTAACCCAGGCAATCCACACGAGATCTCTGTTTCTAACTTCAGGGGAAAAAAATAATGATCTGTTTTTCTTCAAGTCACAGAAGTTCAAGAAAGAGAGGCTTAATTCAGTTAACAAGTCAGCTTGAAACACCCACCAAAGCCTCTTTGCCACCAAGACAAAAGCTCAAGGGAAACAAGAGGTTTTGAGTAACTCCATGCTTTGTAACTAGACCAGGTTTATGCTTGTGCATGGTAGACATGCTAATGTCTAAAATGCAGCACTTTGGGAAAAGTTCACTTAACACTTACATTTTGGAGCTGAAAGTAATTAATTAAAATAATTGTTATTTTTGAGACAGGTAAGTACTGGGAATAGTGAAATGAAACTCAATTTTTTCTGAATTACCTGTAATTTAGGATTTTCAGTGATTATTCAATGTTTTAAGATTTGTGTTTAATCCCCTAACCACCATAGCTGCTGATCTGCCTTTGGATATTTGACATCTGTGAAAACAAAGGCATGTGTCTTAAGCTGGCCATAAAGCTTTAACCAGTGGACCTTCCTTCATCTCTGCATTAGACTTAAAGTAAAGGAGTTGTGATTGAGGTAAAAAGGAGTCTCTATTTCTCAGCACTTTTTGGAGTTCTGTGTTCTCAGCTTATGTCTTGTGTTGGTGATCCCTCTTCAAACTGAATCTCTTCTTATTAACTCTCTGTCAATATAAAACATGATCAAAGTCAGCGGAAAACCTTTTTGTGAAGAATCTCTTCTAGCACCTAGCTCTCTCCTGCTCCTACTGCCCTATAACTAAGGTCTATCTGAGTGCAATGATTTTAGAAAAGGATGTTGCACTTCAATGAATTAAGGTGGGTTTTTTGCTTTGTCTTAGTATTACTTTTTCCTGGTGTCCTAAACTGCCCAAACAGTAGAGGAAAAGATCCAAAACCTTAAATCAATGTGCAAGGAGAGGCTTAAAATCTCACTCCCAAAGAAGTTGATTTATCTTTCAAGGTTTCAGGACTCTTTGTCTCTCCTGCTATACCTAAATTTGGCCTTCTAATAACATTTTTATAATATATTATTACACAAAGAGCACAGCAAAAGCCCATTCAGCTCAAACCCAGCTGCTTGTAAAGGCTGGATGAATGATTTGTTTTTTTCTTCGCACTTCACTCAATGTGTTTCTCAACACCTTTGAATTCAATATTTTTTCTTTTTCTTTCTTTTTTTTTTTTAAAGGAGGAACTGGGACGGGATTTTTCTCTTCATTTTATAGGTCAGCTGTCTTTCATCAGCTCTGCTCCAGAAGTGTGAGGAAGCATCTCTTGAGGTCAATATCTGGTGATCCAACAAGCCTTTAAGGTATATTGCAATCTCTTGTACATTCACCAGAGGAATTCATCTGGAAAATGTCATTTTCATTAGTCCTGTTCATAGCAAGGGGACAAAATATGGTCATCTTTGATACACTCAGATGTTATACTAAGAGGAAACTACCAGAGTTCAAAACATGTGCCTGTATGTAGACAGATGGTACATTTTGGATGCTATTTTCTCTGAAGTGCAGGTCTCTGTAGTCCCTCATCCTATCCATGATCCCCAAGTGGCTGTGTTTCCTACTGTAGGAAGTCAAATAAAGTCCTATATCTGATCCCTGTCAATGTTTTAGGTACCTGAGCCATTCCAGTGGCATGGGAAGGTCAGTCTGGGGTGCACAAACAGAATATGTTCAGCCACAGGATCCCCTTGTACAAGTTTAGTCTACTACAAAACTATATTTTCTCAAGAACAAGGAGGGAGCCAAAGGAATTGCTCAGCACCTCTTCGGGAGTGGAGACAATGTGAAAAGGGAAAAGCTGTTATTGGCATGGTGATGGTGAATAAGAAATGATTTTGCACTCTTTCATTGAATGTTTTCTGCTTCTAGCAAATTATCAAGAAGCAAACTGAAACAATCAAAAAAAATTACTTTTGTGCACAATGCAGAAGCTATGTAACCCACGGCCACAGGATGCTATGAACAGTAAAATTTACACAACTTCGATGAGAGCTGAACTGAGTGAATTCATGCAGGAAAAAAAAAATCTATCTTGGGCTGTTGAAGGTGCTGCTAGTTTGGGTGGATAGCGAAGAAAAGATAGAGGGAACTGAAGCACTTGTCCTCTCCTTAGGCTGTGCCTCAGCACTGCTATGAGTTCCTGGCAAACAAAAACACTAGGTGAAATGGATTTTCTTATTTTCTTACAGATGTGTCCAAAAGAAAAATTATATTTTGAAAGTCAAAATCTTTCATTTCTACTTGCCAACTTAAATCTCATTAGTTTTATAACTGAGTCAACTTCAGTCTTCAGAAAACATTAAGAAATTATTTTATTTCACAACAAATAAAATACTCTATGTTTTCTTTCAGTGGGGTTTTTGATTTTTTTTGCCCCTTTTGGAAAGCAAAAAACTGACATTTTTGTGTTGAGGTGACATGAAACTGCTCTTTTTCTTTCTTGTTCCCTCAAAATTGATTACATTCATGCAGCTGTCCTTGAGGAAATAGCTGCCTTTTTCCCTATGCTATCACATTTGCTATTAAAACAAAACAAAGAAATAAAAGCAATGGCCTAGAGAAATAGTCATGGAACATTGGAAACCAAAAGGGAAAGCTTGCCAACTGCAGTGAGTTTTCAACCTCTAGGGGAATGAGGGGGTGAATACTGTTGGATAGTTTGCTAAGTCACTTGTAAAGTTCTTTGGGTTCCTCCAGAATGAAAAGCATTATGTGAACACAAGCTGTTGTTGTTTGGACTTGTGAAATTTGAAGGTATTATTAAAGGATGTGGTCAAATTTCCCTAGGCAAAAAGAAATTCCCCCTTCGCTTTTCCTCACTGCAATTGGATGTTTATAAGGTGTTTGTAGCTGGCTGATTCCCTCCTCTGTGTTAAATCCCTTTTCAGTGGTTATGTACCTTTTCATTTTCGGAGTCTTATTTAATTTTTTGGAAATTAGTTTTACTGGGCAGTTCCCAATGCTGCTGGATGTCAGACACTCTATCTTAATCATAATTTTCTATTCATACTTTTTTTCTTGCACCTGAGGGGCAAAGATGGACACTTCTTCATGGCTGAAGTTTGGCCATACAGAAATAACAGTATATGATGGGAGAATGACCCTAAGGCAGATCTTTGCCATCATCTTTCCCAGCATGTAGTAATCCTGAAATCAGCAAAGGCAGTGGCATCAGCTTGTTCTCCTCAGGCTGCAGATACAACAAACAGATTGAATCAGAAGAAATAAATTCACCTGTTCTTCTTTCTGCAGCCCATTTTTGCCTAGAAGACAAATGCTACTGCTCATGATACTTGATTTGGTGTATAGCAAACTTCCTTCAAGTTGCCAAGCACTTCCATTACACCAGACTTTCCTGCCCTTGTCTCCATTCCAGTTGCTAAAGACTGACAGTGAGGCTGACACTGACAGCCCTTCTTAAAAAATTACCTCTAGCACCGAAGATAAAGGGCCTGGATTTGGCCCATGTTTACCGGGAGAGTCACACATTTGATAATAAATACTACAGAGATAATGTACTGTTAAGTTTTACAAGAAAATTCACACAGCAGCTAGTTTATGGTTGCTGGCAGATGCCCAAAGCTACTCTCCCAGAGGGTCACAACATGTGAAGTGAAAGGGACAAGTTAGCATCCAATTTACGAGCTTGGCTGGAAGGGAAAGGGAATGGATACAATTTACAGGTTGGAGAAGGGAGGACTACTTCACTATATCAGTTCAGGGAGGCTGAGGGGGAAAGAGCTGGGCTATGCTTTAGCACTCATGTATTGCTAGGACCTGCAGATACTGGAATGATGAATGGAGGGACTCATCTGATACTCTTACCAGTCCTTGGTAACTTGCTGGATGCAGCTGGAAATTACTGCGTGTGGTGCCCTAATGAAATCATTCTGCCTGTCTTTGCACAGTCAGTTTTTAAAATTTTACAAAGATGAACACATTCAAGAAGCCTCCCAGCTCTTTAAAGCACAAATCACTCAAAATGGAGCAGCAGCCCACAAGACAATACTGGCCGTTGCACATTTTCCAATCTGCTGATAATGACTTCAGTGCATCCCCACACAGATGTGCAGTAGGTTTCTAAAGGAATTCTGCAGAAAGACCAGCAGATTGGGAAGCACACAGGGATCCTTGTTTCAGCAGATGGAGAAAAAAACCTCGTCACCTCTGGGCCCAGGGTGTAATATTTTGTCAAATCTGGGGCAACCTAAAGGCTGCTGAAGCAGAGGCCACAACAAATGCCACCATGATCTTTTGTGCATCGATCTCTCTATCTGAAAGTGCCAGCTGTCCATCCACAGAATCAATAATGCCCCCCATGCCTGGCATCCCTTCCTTTTCTTCCAAAGTTGGAATTTATCAGCATGAAGAGTAGGAAGCTGGACTGACTCAAGGGTAGAAAGTGGTGTGAAGAATGGGAGTGGGATTTGGGAGAGGCTCATAATCTTAACTGATTTAAACTGCTGGTTTAGATTCTTTGAGGTAGAGGTTCAACAAGCTCTACTGTGCTCTTGCCGCCTTTGAATACAAGCCCTTTAGACTATTTTAAGTCCTCACAAAAGGAATAACAGAGTAGCATGTAAAACTTTCTCAACTGACGCTCGGGGGAGGAGAAGCTGTAAGTAAGAAAGAAAAAGCCTTTGAAAATTCCTACCTTTTCCACTTTTAGCCAGCTCTGGGGTTCAATTGCATGACCCACAGTGCTCCTTGCATAGCTGCGGAAAGACCCCTGAAATGCTTCATGGAGGCCTGCCAGAACCAGGCATCCCTCTAGGAAAATGATGCTCTGCACAAAAATTTTACTGTCAGAAGTGGAGGAGGTGATCACTCTTACCTTGCCTTGCATTTTCACACTTCAATCAAGAATTAACAGGCGATAAAACCTAATCAGCTCCTGGCCTGCAATTAAGTCTCTCCACCCCTTTATATTTTTAGAGTGTTTCTATTATCTCCATTTACATTTAGGAGAACTTTGTCCATGTTTTCACATTGGTATGACTAAGAATGCTGTACATAAATTAAAAAATTGAGAAAACAAACAAACAAAAAAACCCAAACATCCAACAATAAAGAAATAGACTCTGATTCAGAAAACTACTTAATTGCCTGTGCCATTTCATCTCAGCGATTAGTCCTGTAAAAAACTTATGTGAATGCTAAAATATGGGATTAATACTTCAGCTGTAGTATCTCTATGACTTATTTAATGGCATTTCACTGAGTTAGGGCACAGACTAGCCCCTAATTTCTAGTCCAACAAGTACAAGGTTTCTCAGTCTTCTTAAGTCACAACCCCTTTTTGGAAGTCAATCATTTTTGTGACTCCCCATAAAAGTAAAAGCAAAAAATCTGGTGGTGATAACATGGTGCAGTCTCTCTTAAGTGTTTGTGCTCAGGTTTTCTGAGATCTTGGCAGGGAATATTTGACCTTGGAGCTGGTGGTAGTACAGGGAGGAGAATAGCAGGATTTTCTTGGCCTTGGATTCTAATAATATTTCAATGCCTTACAAACCCCTTTGATTGCCTTTCTGACCCCTCACTCCTTTCTCCTCCCCTATCTCCCCCTGGTTTTGCAATGCACAAATTGAGAAACATTTGTTACAGAGACAGCTAACCTCTGTGCAATGGTTTCAAGGGGTCGAGAATCAACCACTTTGTAGCCGTGAAATGCTTGACCCTCCCTAATAGAAAAACAGAAAACAAAACCAGAGCACTCCAGCTCTAGGTTGGCCAAAGCGGTGGGGAGGGGAGGAGGAGCAGGAAATTGGTGGAAGGTGGAAAACATCCAAGCTGTGCCTGGGACTCTAATATCTGAGTTATTAGAAGGAGTCTTCTGATATTGTCCTAATGCCTCATGTTCTTGTCTTCATCCTGTGAGATCAAGCCACAGTGTAGGAAAAGGCCTTTCGCTTTTAAGCAGGCCTTGCACATTTCAGATCAGTGTTGGAGATGTTCATTATTAATATATGGGTATCAGAGTGGAATGCTATAAAAATCTTCCAAAAGAAATATATGAAACTAATTTGGGTTTCCTAGTCCTAGCTGGCATTTCATAGTATAGTGTTGTCCTTTTATAATATGTATGATATGTGTTTATGCTTGCCCAGTACCCAGGTCACTCTGTTAGGCTCTCAGTAAATGACAACAAAATTGGGAGAACATGTTTACAAACTCCCTTCACACCTCACTGACTAGTTCCAGCTCTGCCTCACTCTGAAGGTTTCCATTTTGCTGAAACAGACTGGCAAGCACATTTGTTTGCTTAAGAGACAAGACTTTTGACTCAGTTTTGGAACATGGGGATTGTCTGAATATGATGGGATTTCTCTGGTCTTGGTGCCCTGATGCTCAAGCCTCTCTCTAACCTTAACAGCAGTGTATTCCAGAGGTAGAAAAGCCCTGTTTTTGACTGTGCCCACGTGTCATCTCAGAAGAACCTTTTCAGACTTAGGAAATCTTTCAGCAAAACCAGGACCCAGACATGGGCTTCCAGAATCTGAACTTCATCCTAAAAGCAAGGCCACCTTTTCTTTCCTGTCCTTTCTTGGCAGAAGCAGTGCTCCCATGGTGATTCTGCATGCAGGTTATTCAGCCTCACAGCTTGCAGTTTTCCATTTAATTTCCACACAGTGGTACCGTACAAAGACACTTCCTCTCTTAGTGGCCGGCTCTGATTTGCAATTAGCTAATGCTATTCAAACAGCATTTATGTGGCACTGGGGTTTTTCTGTGATATGGTTTCCACGTCTATATTCTGTAGGTCACTCAAGGTTTTATGAGCTCATACCTGTCCTGCATTTCTCAGCTGTGACTCACAAGCAATTGGCCAGCCTATTCACTCCCGGAACACCATTTTACATTTGGAAACCTCCTTAGCTGTAAATATGTCTGAGGTTCACTGTGGATTCATCAATCAGTGACCTACCAGGTCAGATGCTTGCAATTATTTCCTCAGCAAATATAGTCTGAAAACTGCAGTAAAGAATATGAATAATTTCTATGACCAGTTTATTATTTGGGGATAACAGAAACAGCAGCATTAGTCCTAGAAACTGGTAGTTAAACCTTACTTGGCCATTTGAATATTCATGAAAACATGCAGCATTTAAAGAAAAAATTTTTTGTTGTTTGTGAGCAAGCAAGAAAATATTTCTCACTTCACTGGTGCAATAGACTTACAGCCACTGACATACCTCTGGACTTTCAGTAGCATATATCAAAGAGGTCTGTTACAGCCTGGAAGGCACAGCAATATATTTTATCAGAGCACAGTAAAAGTATTGGGAAAATCTCCAGAAAAACCTGCCCCCTGTTGAGTGTGAAGGGCTGATGTGACCATCCTGTAAATCTTAAAGCTGAAAACAACAAATATGTCTCTTCTTTTCACATATAAGCACCTTTCTAGCAAGGTTTCACCAAAAATTCAGGAGGGTATTAAGTTAGTTCTTCAGTACCCTGAATAATGGTGGAAAGAATATAGACACTTCTTTTAAATACTCTCCCCTATTTTGCTTGAAATTCGAGATGTTATATAGTGTACTATTACTATTATTAGTACTATTATTTATTGTTATTTTCTTTATCTCACAGATGATACTAAGTACCATTTTTTTTTTCAAGATCCAATAGTACACTGAGTTTCTTAAAACATGAGTACAAGATTGATAAATTAAGTTCATACTCTGGCAAACTTTATCTGTTTTGTTTCCATTTGGGATGGAGCTTGGTTAGTTTATTTTGTATGTTCTTCATTGCTGTCAGTGATGAGGGCATATATGCAATGGATTGTGTGCAAAATGCGGTTCTGAGTTTTATTCCTGAAGATATTTCAAAGATGGGGAAATGAAGACAGAGAGCAATTCAATTGTCCACCATCACATGTATAATTATTGCTGACGGTGGGAAATAGAGCCAGAGATCCTGAGATGAAAGTATGTTACCTACTTATGGAAGAGGGTCAAGCCTAGGTCTCATGTTTCTCTGCTTGGGAAACACTGAGGTAAACCACTGAGGTTTACTTTATTTTCGGCATTCTCGATAGTTGTGGAACTACAGCTAAAGGCTGATGCTGTGTTTAGTGCTGCTTCCCTGTTTATTTGTGTCTGTTGCTTTTCATGCTAGACTCCTTGTAGATAAATTCTCTCATCTGTGTTTGCACAGAGCAAGGAGATTTTGGCCCAAGATTAAGGCATGCTAGGTGCTACAATAGCGTGAACAGTTTTCGAGAGGTCATTATCGTTTCTTTTCCAGCTACACTGCACCTTTATAATAAGCTGTCCTCTGAATTGCTTTTCTGAGCTTTTGAATGTCTTCCAGCCTGTTTCTTATGGGTTTGAAACCTGATCAGTATTTGTGTCTCTGTACAAAGGGATGTAGAGTACTGGTGAAAAGCCCATAAGCTTCTGATGTGCTTTTTCTCAGCTGGGCTCTTTGACAGCAGGAGGGTCAGAAGTTTAACTTCAAATTTCCTTCACAGAAAGCAAAGAAGGACTTAAGTTGGTATTCAAATTGAACACGACCCCTGGAATACAACATAATGTATTGTTCTTGGGGAAACTCAAATAATCTTAGTGTGCATTTCAGCAAGCAGTTTTGTATATCCCTCATGACCCTCTCCCCTAAACCTGACTCTCCTCAAACTTGCCTGCATCTGAAACTGAACATGTCAACCACCTAATCATTGCTAAGTGTCAGGCATACCATTTTTCACGGGGTGGGGGGAAGCTATTTCAATGGAAAACTGATGAAGTTTTTCTAAAAATATAGTAGAGCAACAGGAATAGTGTCTGGTTTACTTGCAATAGCTACCAGGCTCTTCCAGAACCCAGATCCAGGTCACCATTTCACGGTACTTACATGCTAGAGTGGCAAATGCCTCAGTGTGCAAATAGCCATAGGAGCATGACAGGCCCTGGTAGGATGGCTGTGTAACATAGAAGTCGTGGCCCCATGTAGCTTGAAGTCATGGAATCACGGGGGTTTAGGGTTCTTGTGTTTCAAATAAGAGAGAGTCACAAGGTCTTAGGACTAGCCAAAGAATAATCAGTGCTTTTTCAGATTACAGAGGGCAGATTCACCGGTCTGTTCAGTTAAGAGGGCTTCTGGGGTCAATCAAAGTTCAGTTAGAGCAAACTCGACCGTGTCTGATATTATGCACGTCCCTAATGTGCTCTTAAGGAAAGCAAATATCACAGCCATTTTCCATCTCAGCCTTCTTGTCTTAATTATTTATCCCTCTCTGGAGCTGTTACTGGTGCAGAAGCTGGAAATCTTGTGCAGGTGCAGACTTACCTATTAAAATGCAGGGTTCATTACTCCTGTGGCCCACGTGTTGGGTAACCAGATGTTTCTCCATCCCTCTATTACTCCATACTGTTCCCTTATGGTTTCATGAAGGTAAATGAATTTAGGACAACAGCTTCGCCATGCTCGAGACATCTATCAAGGATGGAGACATATCTAACACAGCGTACTGCAGAAAACTGAATAGTCATGCAAGTCCTTCAGGGAAAAAGGGTGAAGATGTTACTTACTTCTAGAGGCTCAATTTAGACTACAATAAATGGGGATGGAGCTGGGACATCTTTCGGGAAAATCAATTAAGGTAGCCGTTCAGGCTCCCTTCATATCAGTGAGGAGAAAGAATGATTCACATGACTTACCCCTCTATTTTAGGTGTTTAGTAGGTAAACACCTACGCACATTCCTTCAACGTTAGGAAACGAAACTGTCACTCCCTATGCATAGAAACAATTTGTATTGCTCTGGAGTTCAAGTCACAGTTAAGGGCACGGTTGAAATGTAAGTAAGAACAATAGCTGGTTGCAATTTGCAGTCTCAGCAAGGAATCTGAAGACCGTCCAAGTGAGGAGACTGAATGGGAATCTGAAGATTGTCCAAGCAAGGAGACTGAATGATAAGCTCTGTCTAAAGCATATGCAGCCAGACAGGCATGGGGCAGTGGCCATGGGGTGATGCCACGAGAGCTTTAGTTTGAGGAGGAAATGGTTTTCTTAGGTATTCAGTCCAGCTCCAAATCCCTTTTAAAAAAAATCCAACCTGGATCTGGGAGAGGGAGAAAGAAAGGGTTAATTCTCAAAGATTCTGTGCAAACAATAAACAGAGTTTAACAGTCAATAGGCAGATTAAACTGGCTGTGGATCAAAACACATCAGGAGTAGAGATTTATTGCAGAAAACAAGACACGGAATAAACCCTGCTCTGTTGCTGGAGCTCTAACTGGTTCTACTGAGCGAAGGGAGGGGGAAAGAAAATTACACTGTCTTTATAAATAGGCATCAGCAAAGCTGTTCCTGGCATGCTTTCCTGCCCCAGTCCATACCACCCAGTGGGGTAAATATCTCATTCCTATAATACCACTGATTAAATGGCTGTGGGATAAGGAATTTAATAAATTCCACACAGCATGTGAATGGTAATCAGGCCAGGAGCTTTTTGCACTTTGGCTTGTGACATATAGCACTGGGATATGGGATAATTAGGAGAATATTCCCTCCTGTCTCCACATCTCTAGTGACTGTAGGGCATGCTGAGCCTTCTATTTCAAGGGGTATAAATAGAGCAAGTGGGATGAAATGAGGTGGGATACATAGTTCAAATACCAGTCAAATCTATAAGGCAGGAACATGGTCCTCTATAGTTTTTCACTTAAGGGGCTCTAGTTGTCCTGATAAATAAGTTTATTCATCCTGCATCCAAGGTGTGTAATATACCTGTATGCTTGTTTGATGATTCATTTTAACTTCTCATTTATAAGGGTAAAACCCTTTATAGATCATACATTCTCTGTGTGCCTGGGCACGAGAGGGAGATGTTTTCTTACTCTGCTGCATTGCTATTAAATGTGTTATAAGGTTTACTCATCTGAGACATTCAATTCTAGGCTGGACTCTGTCTAGTAAGAAGGTACTTCTTCACACTTGAAATTCATTGAATGTCACATAATATGAAACCCAAACTTGTACATCCTATATTTCTGGTCAGAATTCCCAGGCAGAAACTTGACTCCTCCTGCAGGCAGTGTCTATGGAATGTGCCTATATGAATGCATGGAGGCCCTTGCAGTTTCTAGTTCTAATGGAAGAAGCCCTTCCAAACTGCATGTGTGCATTCTCCTGTGCATACTGACTGACGTTTGTTGAGGTGTTTGGAAAATATAAAAGAATTGGTAACATCCCTTTTATGTGTACACATGAAAGATAATGAAGTGCAAATGGAGGGATTGCATCTTCTCCCCACAGCCATCAGGGAAATTGGCTTCTGAGGCTGCTGTGAAGCAGCTGGGACATGCTAAACTTTTTGATGTCTCCTTCTGGTGGACACTAAACCCTGAAATATTGTCATGATGTCGACAATACCCCAAAAGGCAAAAATGTAGAAGAATGCAGTTTTTTTTCTTCTTTTAGACTGTGTTCTTTCTGTATTTTGGCAACAACTGTGTAAAAGTTGTAAGTTGTTAGGTGTATCTCAAGGCAGTTTTCTTCATCATTAGCCAGAACCCTGGTGTTTTTACATCAAGCTTTCAATACAGACTTGTTGCATTTAAATGGGTAGGTCTTCAGATTTTGCACAAAATTAGGGAATTATTTATATATTTTTAAATAGTAACACCAAAAAATCTGTAGTCCTCTTTTGAACAGGATGATTGCTGGGCTGAATCATATATTCAGAGGGCTCTTTCTTCCCCTACCACATCTCATCCTTCAGCTATATGAGTGGTAGAAATGGCTGCCACTTCATTTAGCCTCTGGGGAAGGGGCTGACGCACACTCTGCCAGTGTTTTTCACAACCCATAAGGCAGGAGATCACATATCTTGGTTCTGCCCCTGGTTGTGAGAGAAGACTGTGGCTTATGGGTTTGATAGAGGGTAATCAAAGCTCAATCAGCCTGAAAGATGTTGCAGCTGACTAGTGAAGATATAGGCTTACTATGCTATAGTCCTGCTTTCTGGCCAAGGCAACCTTTGGTAACCCCGGTGTTAGTGTTGCTGTGAAATATGGCATCAGCTTGAACTCTACTGTCTTCCATAATTGGGATTTATGGCCTAGGTCAGTAATAAGGACAAAGAAATGTGCAATATCAATCACAGCAAGTTATGAGTGTGTGAACCAGAGTTAGCTCAGGCAACTGGCTCTGAGGTTACAGGAGTATTGGTGTGGGAGCAACATCCATCTATTCTTCACACCTGTCCCTGAAACAATCTCATGTCATTACTGTCATCGCTTCCTTATGGTGTGTGCCTTTCCACTCAGGATAGAAAAAGGGTAAGATCAAAGCATGCTGAAGGTTTTCTGTTTGTAATGCTCTTGTGTTTGTCAGTATTTGGGGATCATCTCACAACCGAGTAGATCTTTAAAAAATCAAGGTAATCTGATGAAAAACTTGGAAAAAAATTAGGAATTTATATTTTTTTTTCCTTTCCATCAGCCTTTACTATTGAATGGAGATCATTATCTCTATTACAACTGCTTCCCAGTTATTTTCAATAGTTGATAAAAGTCTGTTCTGTTTTCTGATGATAAATTATATTCTACCTCAGGAAACTGGTGCACAGCTTCTCAAAACCTCTGGTATGCAAAAGATTAGCCAACTGGCTGTTTCATATTTATGTTTTTTTGAGCTGTCTCTAGGTGTATGGAGCAATAAACAGGGTCACTCTGTAGGTGTAGACATTGGTAAGCTGTAGTCTCCACAGTGATTAATGGATTTTTCTAAAATGATGTTAGATTACTTCCAAGATAC
>NW_020955198.1:1775733-1781783 GCF_003031625.1 Empidonax traillii
ACAAATTCCCAAGATGAAGGATGGCTTCGCAGATTGAAAGTTGTTGTAAGAATAATAATGCCTTTCAGGCCCTTAGCAGTTTAGGTTTCCTTCAAAAAGCAACATCTCTTAGCAAAAGATGCCACAGAAAACCTATGTTGTGCTTGATTTTATTCTTGGCAAATCTTATTATAGGGAGATATGATCTGAATGATATTTCTTATGACTTAGGAATGGATGAATAATGGACCATTTAGAAAAACAGGTGGGGGTAGACAGACCCACCTACCTTATGCCCTCCAAATCACTATTTTTTTACAGTCAAACCTGTTTATATATTTATTATGTTTATTTTTTCCATGGGTATGGGAGAAGTGGTGGAATTATTATGAAAACACTACCTTTATTACATTACTTTTCATGTGAAAAAGAGAAATCTGGAAAAATGGTGCACATAGTATACATGGTCATATTCTTATTTTTATACATATGATTGTCACTCCTATCAGTGACACTCTGCAGTGGATCCCTCCTGCAGGGGACCAAGTAGACTCACTCATGTAAACATGAAGGCAGTACAGCAGTCAGATGCCATGAAATTAATTGGTCAACTGTATATCCACAAAATTTCAAGTGGATTGGTATGGAAGTAATAAACTTGTATAACTGCACTTGGGAAAACTAATTCAGTTAAAGTTTCATGTATTTGTACAATTACTCAACATTCTTTCTCTTGTCCATATTATAAAGTTAGGTAAGTTTCATTATGATGCTGTAATATTTAATGCTTGTCAAAAAAAGAAGTGCTTTCCTGCATCAGGGGAGGTTGAACCAGAGAATAAAGAAGGTTTCTTGCTGGGTATCATGCGGAGAATGAAATTGTAGTATTTAAACCTACTCAAAACTGCTGTCTAATGAGAATGTTCTTGTGAAAGGAATTGTCATAGTGGAAAGGAGGAGTACAGTGAAGAACTTGTATCCTGCAGAGATGGGCAAGGTGTGGTATCAGCTGTGTAAAACACTGGAGAGGCAGATCTGGACACCCCTGCCATTCACAGATGGGATGAGGAGACCAGAAGAAAGAGCTGGAAGAGATGTCAGGTAGTGTCTTGAGAGTAAGTTAGATAGTTAGAGGCATCCTTGGTGGTCCTGAGAGCCTGGACAGCTCAGTTATGTGCTTTTAGAAGCCTCCATCTACTATTCAGATGGGTTTTGCAGCAGTGCCTTGCTGCTTGACCTCTGATTTCTGTTATTTATGACCCCCATTCCACTTCCTTTGGCTGGATTCATTCCACTGTGGTCATTCTAATGGGATTCAAATTTCCTTTCTAAAATAAATGCCTGTCCTCCCTCAACCTTCTTCCTTGTGTCCACCTCAGTTTAGCAAATTACATAGCCACAAAGTATTCCCCTGGTTGCTGCCTTCTCCTGTTCACCCCCCACTCATGTGACAACTTTGGATTGGAAACATTACTTCTGTGTCCCCAACTTCTTCCCTCAGGACAATGTTTCCCTCTTTAATGTTATTTCTCTTAAGGAAATGGCCCTTCTGGAGAAAGGGTGTGTTGTTTCTACTGTTTTAGGAAGGCAGAGAGTGTGTTTGATTTTACCCACAGCAGTCAAAGTGCAGTATGCTGTTTCTATAAATAGACTGCTACAGTGTTTTCTTATGAAATGGCCTTTGATATAGGATGACCATGGCATTAGAGCTTCCAGATATATTTGAGCCTTCTATAGAAATGACTAATCTCTCTGTGTCCACAGGATAGGTACATATGTGTTTCTGAGAGCTCTGTTGTGCCACCCTGAAATTAAATTGAGAACTCCAGACTTAGTGTTGAGAGACGAGTGTTGACTGCCTCTCTTTTCCATCTCTTCTGCTGCTGTCTTTGGGCTTTGGAGCTGAATGCCTTGGTTTTGGCTGGGATAGAGTTAATTTTCTTCCTAGTAGCTGGTACAGTGCTGTCATTTTGGATTTAGTATGCGAATAAAGTTGATAACATACTGATGTTTTTGCTGGTCCTAAGTAGAGCTTACTTTTAGTTAAGGACTTTTCAGTTTCCCAGGCTCTGCCAGTGAGCAGGTGTACAACGAGCTGGGAGGAAGTATGGCCAGGACAGCTGACCTGAACTGACCTAAAGGATATTCCACAGCATAGAACGTCATACTCAGTATATAAACTGGGGGGAATTGCTTGGGAGGTGCTGATCGCTGCTCCGGGACTGGCTGGGCATTTGTCAGCAGGTGGTGAGTGCTTGTATTGTGCATCACTTGTCTTCCTCCAGTTTTATTTCTCTCTCCTTTTGGTGCTTCTCTTTTAATTACAATTATTATTATGTTTTAATTTATTTAAATTATTAAAATTGTTCTTATTTCTACTCAGGGATTTTACCTTCCATGTTTTCCAATTCTCCTCCGCATTCCACTGGGTGGTGGGGTGGGGTGTGAGTGTGTGGGTGCATGATACTCAGTTGCCAGCTACATTGAACCACTACATTGAACTGGCCAGTTCTGGCGAAAAGCAGAGGATAAGACATGATCTCGAAGTTGCCTGGTTTTGACACAGATTCTCCAGTGGTCTGACTCTAAAGAAAGGAAGTCATGCAGAAAACGGACTCTGGTCCTTCCAGTTTGTGATGTGTGGTATTGGTTCAGGTCAAGGTGTGGGAGAGCTCTGCCCAGTCTTGATCCAAATGGACCCGAAGCTATCAGATTTTCAAAAGGCTGCTTCTCAAGTGAAGTGCAAGAGTGCACTAGGTCTAGAAGTGTAATGGGGAGTTATAACTGTTGTGGTTTCTGGCCCTTTAATAGATAATGTGTTTTTTTGTTTCATTGCTACCTGTGACCAGCAAGATTAGGCAGGGATGGGGTAGGGGAAAAAGAGATCAAAGCAGCAGGCAGAACACTGAAAATTTGTGAAACAGTTTTGCTGGCAGAGCCACAAAAGATTTTTCCAGACTATACTCATAGAAATGTACAAGTCTTTAAGGGTTTGCTTTTCAAATTCATCTTTGAGTTTTATGTGGTTTGCTCATCAGTGCCACAGCAATGGGACACAGCATTTCCCAGGGATAATTAAATACTCCCATAATGTTGCCAGGTGACCTGTAGGTCCCACAGTAACATTACTCAGAGAGACAGAAATGGGACTTCAAGACAAAAACTTTCCCTCAGCTGTCTTTTTTTCATGTTTTCAGGAAAGCAACAGGTCATGCAAAACAAGAGACTCATGAGCCAATGAAGAATTCTGACATAAAATGGTGGATTCCAGTGAAATGATTCAACCTGTCAGGGTTGCTGCATGATGTATGTGGTAATGATGATCCAGAAAGAAAGCCATATGCCACACGGCTCTAAATGTATACTTAATTTTCTGTTTTCATTATACAACAATAGCTATAATAATCTATTTATAGACAATAGCAAGACATTTAATAACTGACCAAAATCAGTGCAGAGCATCAGCTCTTCCTGGCTAGGCATTAAACCTCCAGGAAATATCTCTGCTCCACTGTTATTTCTTCATTATTTACCCTAACTATCACAACCATTTGTATAAATATTTGCTTTTCTGATACTGACACCCTGAAGGAGTTCAGGTCAGGACATTGTCTGCATATTGTACAGCATAGCAATATGCAAAGCTTTAAGTAGCATTAGAGAAGAATAGGAAGCTTAGAAACTGACTGAGAAATGAAGGGATCTGGCTTGGAGCACCTGCTTGGTACAGTTGGTTTTTATTAAATAATACAACATGCAGCTCTGCAGGAAGACAGAGCAGATGATCTAATGGGTCTTCCTGCCCTTAAAATACATGGACTGTGTTGCTGTGCAATTAGTGTCAGTGGAGCCAGTGAAGCGAATTTTGGCTTGTCCGTGTAGATTATCACAAAACTGGTGTTTGGTGAAACAGTTTCCTTGATCTCTCTCTATTTCCAGTGAAGGCAGTTTTGTTATGTGAGGGAAAAGGAGGTACTTAGTCACCGAACAGTTCCACATTCCCAAATACAGTGTCAGCCACCAGACACTGAGGCATTGCGATAGGCATCAAGTGCACTTTGCTCTTAGTTTCATTTCCTGGGTGTTTTCCTTATTAGGCTGCATGATGAGCAAATTGTACAATAAAATAAGCATATCAGCACGTTGGAATTTAAGAACTCTTCCACATGTAATGAGCTGAGGAATTACAATACAAAGCACACCTTTCTCTCAAATTGACTGATTAACATAATAAAGTTTAACTCAAAGCAGCTTGTTCTCAACCTGTATTTAGCCTGAAGTGTTTTTCTTGTAATTCAGACCTGACAAAGGGCTCATGTGCCTGGAAGCATATGCTTGCTATTTTCCAGGAATATCAGTTGGTCTAATTAAAAGCCTTACCTCTTCCTACAAACTTTGCCACAGGAATGAATCTACATGGCTAAGCAGTTTGGGGTTTTTTTTGGTCTTGCCCTTTTTTTTAAAAAAATTTAATTATTTAATTTTGTGTCATTATTTAAATCTGGCACAATTTTAAACCATTAAAAGCATCTTACATGTGAATGGCCTAATTTCTGATGACACTGACCATTATACCTGTAGTATGAAGTTGGTATCAGTTTCATACATGGTAAATATGCCTTGCAGGCAGATAACACAGAAGCTAGATAAACTTACTTTACTTACTTTATGACAAAAAGGATTAAGGGGTGCCTTGAGCACTGCCAATAAACAGATGTGCAGGCAGATGAAGAAATTGCAGGATCCACTCCCAGACACAGAAGCCAGAAATATGTGAATATTAGGTTGCAGGGTTTTTTTGTTGCTTTTGGGGTTTCTTTGTTGTTGTTGCTTTTGGTTTGGTTGCTTTGTTTTTGTTTGGTTTTTTTTTTCAATTTTCTTTCCTTAGAATATTTGATAAAGCAGTTAGTTATATGCCAAAGCATGTGATAAATCTACATCACTTGTTGTCT
Organism: Empidonax traillii; assembly: GCF_003031625.1. Lineage (NCBI taxonomy): Eukaryota > Metazoa > Chordata > Aves > Passeriformes > Tyrannidae > Empidonax > Empidonax traillii. The sequence continues at coordinate 1,780,665 of NW_020955198.1, forward strand.
GCACAGAAAGTTTAGTAACTGTCAGCCCAGTTATGAAGTTAGAGGGCTTGACAGAAGAAGCCATGGAGAACCTGAACAACCTGTGTTCCACTGTGGAACAAAATATTTGATCAAAAAAGACCCTTTAACTCCCATTTAAATAAGTTGGGACAGAGAAACTCTGAAAGGCAGTGAAAGGCTATTTACACATCAGGGTGACCTCTGCTCCAATAGTTGAGTTCAAAGAGGTTACATGGTCTCCCAAGAAGAATATCCAGCTGATTGCCTTAAGTCTTTGGAAAGCAGCAAGATGCCAAGTTTACCTACTCATTGTGTGAGTCCAACATCAATCCTGTATTCAGACAAGTTTGGATTGGCCTCCTTGTGGGTGGGCACATTGAAACCTTTAAGTTTGACTATATGGTGGAGTGTTTGATTTTGTTTTCTTTTCCACCAGGCTGCTGTCCTTAGCAGGACTGTGTGATGTGAAGAATGGGTGTTCCCAAGAGCCTGCATAATATGCTGGTAATTTATGCAGAAGCAAGGACTAGTTTGTTTATTCCAGTGAGACAAGGGTAAAGCAAAGGCTTGATATGGGATTCCTGGTCAGACAAATGAGGTTGTCAGAGTTGCTTTGACACCCCCACATTGAAAAGGTCACTCAGCAGATCTCTGCCAGTAGAAAGAAGTATTTTGTGACAAGATCTCTGACAGCCTGACAGCAGTCCAGAGAAATCTGTGCTCTGGGAACATGGAAAAGGAGGAAGCAGAGGGATTTGGCGGTGTGAGGATGTGACTGATGAAGCTTCAGGTAGCTGCACTTCTACTCTGAAACAAGAGTCTTTTGCTCAGATACTCAGCCTCATGAGTTTGTGGACTCAGGCATATTTTCCCTTGCTAGTACAGGCTTCCAGATAGCTACTTAAATCTAGTGATAATGGGTAGTTTTCCGTAGTTTTGTTGTGTTGATTTCTTTAAAGTTGTCCATTGAATCTACTGGTTGTTTGAAAACTACCAGAGCCCTGAAAAAACTCAATTTCATTAAATTCTATTTTTAAGCGTTATGAAAGTAACATAAACTCCCCTTCTCCTCTAGAGTTCAGTGCTGTAACTCATCTCTGGTATGTGCTTGCTAGCTGT
>NW_020955198.1:1782066-1806801 GCF_003031625.1 Empidonax traillii
TGTGTTGATTTCTTTAAAGTTGTCCATTGAATCTACTGGTTGTTTGAAAACTACCAGAGCCCTGAAAAAACTCAATTTCATTAAATTCTATTTTTAAGCGTTATGAAAGTAACATAAACTCCCCTTCTCCTCTAGAGTTCAGTGCTGTAACTCATCTCTGGTATGTGCTTGCTAGCTGTTAACTCTTGCCAGTTTTCACTCTTCTTATATAATATAGCAGAAGATAGTTTCTGTAAGCTGGCACCATCTCTAAATGCCCACAGTCGCATCCTATTATCTTAACACCTGATAGGGGCAAAGCTGAAATTAAGTTACAACCCAGAAATCTGAAGATTTCCCTTAAAAGTTCCTCTGGTGCATTGAAGATTCATGTCTCAAAAGTTCTTTAAAGTTATACTTAGTAAGCAGAATCAAATACTCCAAATTAATTATTGCCAAAAAAAAAAAAGATAATTGCAAAGGTGATTTCTGCTAGAAACACTTATTTCCTCTATAAAAAAATAAAAATAGAGAGGTACAGAGTAAAAAAACATTATGAGGTTTGGTGGGGGGTTTTTGGTTTTGTTTGTTTTGTTTTGTTGTTGTTATTGAAGCAAATTTAAAACCAGAGAAGAGAACACCAGCAGTTCTGGCAGGGTGTTTCTCTGAGGAAATGTAACTTACTGATGTCTAAGCTTAAATTCACAAACTGGTGTTTCTAATAGACCAATTCTGTGGATCATTCTGAGGTTTATCCCTTAACAAGAGCAAACCAAATAATTATTATTTGCCTAGAGGACTGTAATTGAGAACAGCACCTTCCATTCACTTGTTTGTTTTTCCTCTTCCAGATGTGAGATGAAGACCTGATCTGACTGACAGATTAAATGACTTTGATCCTTATAATATTCAGATAAAACAATCACATGTAATTGAAAATATCTGTTCTAATCAAGAATCTTTGAAAGCAAATTAGTCTTCCCTTCTTCCTGCTTCTTGCTTAGTGAGTTCACTTTCAAGGTATGATAATAAATGTGTCCAAAATCAATCTTTTAACCCTTTCCCAGAAAGGAGTCAAGGAAGAGTTGTTCAAGCCAGGAAGAATTCCAGGATGTGAAGAAGCTAGACATAGTCTAGCCTCCTAGGATGTTTCATGACTTCATCCCTTCACGGTTTCCATTGAGGCCTCAGTGACACCTCCTAGATGTGAAATAAACCCAATAAAGGCTTTGCAAGTTTAGCAGGAAATCATTTACCCTGGAACATAAACTGATACATAGAGGTATTATCTTCTGACTAACTGTTTATCTTTCTCTCTCCACCCCCTATTAATTAGTACATTTTCACACTTCTTTTGAAAGATTTGTCTGCATATGGTATAATTAAAAATCACAAGTCTTTGGTGCAGAAGACATACTAAGACACATTAGTCTTTGAAGAATCTTGCTTGGTGTCATTGAAATGCTATGTCAAAATTTGACAAGTTAAAATTACTTCAGCATTGCCTGAGTAGAATGCAGCAGTCAAGTGATTCACACAGATATAGGAATGGAAAGCTAATTTCCACTGGGATCTTGATAAGTAACTGCATTCAAGGCTGGTTCATCTGGTTTCTGATTATCTTTCTCTTTTTTTTTGCCCTACAAATAGCAAGCACTGATTCAACAACCTACCTCCAGATATCAGGTTTCATTAAAGTGTTTTGTCTTAAAACTGTTCTGGCTAGAATTACATACTTAATATTAGTTGACATACTCATCCAAATAAGGGTACTCTTGTTTTTGTGAGTCTGGATCTTAGTAGCTTGTTTTTATTACCTGTTACTATGCCTCTTGCTGTCTCTGGCATATAACACACTGCAGTCTCTGAGAGAGCTACATAGAGCCTTGGGTTGTTTTTTTTTTTGTTTTTTTTTTTTTTTTTTTTTTTTTTTTTTTTTTTTTTTTTTTTTTTTTTTTTTTTTTTTTTTTTTTTTTTTTGTTTTGTTTTGTTTTGTTTTGCCCAAGAAAGCAAAACAAATCAGTGCATATACTCCCAAACTTATAATCTTCTGTAAGAGACAACTGGACTTTCCAAAAAGAGAGAGGATACATGGATGATATTGGTCCTTTAATATGGATAATATGTATCAGCTGGCTATTCACATATTTGTGTATGCATTATGAAAAGGGAGACGTATGATAATGAACCTGAAGGAATTTAAGAAGATACCTTGTAGAGTCACACATGGAGTGTTCAGTTTATCCCTGGCATTGTGACTATTGATGTTATCACTCATATGATATCAGAAAGAATGGAAGTGCAGACAGACTGTCTCAACAGAGAGATTCCTTCCCCAAAGACAGTTAGAGAGACAGCAGATTCTGGGATATGCAGGTGAAAGACAAATATTTTGGGATGACACAAACTATTTGTTTCTCTGGGAACTGTTGGCCACAGTGGAGGAATGGATGGGAATACCTTGGTTCATGAGCATAGGCCCAGAGTGACAAGTCCTCTTCAAGAAGCTGAGCCCAAACTTTGTATTCAATACATTTGTTCTGATCTTCTACATACAGCTCTGTGCTCAAAACAACCATAGAAACTAAAGAGTCCTGTTATGACAACATTCCATTTACCACTGTTTTGGATAGTTTTTGCATGGCGCTCAGAAGGACTGATTGGAAAGTTCTGCTGGTTAATGTGCTGACCAGAAAGTACTGGGAGATACTACAGATTTATTAACATGTAAAGCCTAATACCACCAACTAGAAATATTGCCATATAGATATGCATATTCTGCACTGCACTGTGAAGTTGCTCAAGAGCTGATTGCACAGAATATCATTCCATTTTTCACAATTTAGGTCAGATGAGAAAACTGTGAGGAAAAAAGTATGTGAGTGGAGAGTAGACTTGTAGGAAAGAAATAAACACCAGCACATGGAAAGGGGAGGGGGATGTCCTGCTGGCTACAAGCCCTGCATTTCTATAGGAATCTTCCAGGCCCAAGGACAAGAAAGAGTCAGCCTAACTTGACAAACTGGGTGTTAGTGGATACTAGTGACCTAAAGGTGAAAGGACTGTAATGCCTCTCTGGCTTGAGAGTATTCCCCACGCCACAGCTCCTGCTTTTGTAATTTGCTCTTGTCAGTTTTATTTATTGCCAATTGTTCATTTGAATGCATCGGCTGCTGTTAGTGACAGGAGAGCTGTGCGGTGAGAATGCTGGATGTGCGCTGTGGAAATATGTTTTACCCATTAGTGTCAGAGCAAGACGATGAAGGAAACATTTGTACTAATTTTGAGCGGGTGTTTATGCTCTTAAAAGCCACTCTGTTAAAGTGACATGAAGGGGATGCAGTCAGGCACAACCCCCAGTTCTTCTTTCTTCATGATATTAGAGGAAATTTATTCCATTTACAAGTCAGAATATGAGTACTCATAGGCTTTGCAGAGAGCTATGTTTTGGGAGGCATAGATTGAGCTCAATCTGGTTTGACTCAAGTGTCATTGGCAGGGATCAGCACAGTCCAAAGCTGTATTCAGATATATGACAAACTCTGGAGCAGGATAGATCTCTCCAGCTAGTCTCTTATCCCATGGGACACCCAGGGAAGATGAATTTTCCGCGTGATCTAGAAGAAAAACTCATCTCTTTCCCAGCAGTTGTCTTTCTAAATAAAAATATTAACATAATCTTCTGTCTTAGTTGCTTGCATGATCCTCTCTAAACACTGATTAGCCAATACGCTTTGTCTTCTCTCTTAGCCTTCTTGCTTCATTCCTTCTTCTTTTGCCTCCTGATGAGAGAAATAAATGATCCATCTCAGGGAATCAGCTGATCCTTTTAGAGGATGGCTGGCTGGACATCTCCCTGCAGGGAAGCTGGGGCAGGCAGCCAGTGACAGCATTGTGTTGGAGCTCAGAACAGGCACACCTCTAAACACTGACACCTTCAGTGGGGAAAATGCTTCTCTGATTCTACCACTATTGCTGTGTTAATGATAGTTCACTACCATCACTTTATACTACACCCAACTGTCATTTCTTACCTCTTTTTTGTCAAGTGCTTTTAAGGGATTTTTTCCTAAGAGATGATTGCATCAACTTTTTAAGGGGGCACCTGATAATGTTATCACTGCAGCTGAACAGTCATTTTCTCTTGGCTGGGAAATAGGGAAATGGCATTTCTAAAGCTATAAAATGCTGAAGCAGTGATTCCTTTCCTGGATGTGAGGAACTATAGAACAGACCAGCTAAGTGCACTCCACTGGCAGCCAACTTGCAGCTCATCACAGGCGGTGTTGTTGAAACAATTGGCATTTATAAATCATTCTGGAGCAACTTCCCCCTGGCCATACATGGTATTTCACCCAGCTGGTGAAGCCCCCAGGAGTGGCTTGCAACCACAGGCAATACAACAAGTGGATTGGATAAGATGTGTTATTTTTCTCTTTAGCATTACCCTTTTTTTTCTTTTTTCCTTTACAGTATAGTCCCATTAAGCTGTTGAGTGCTTTCTTGACCACAATTGACTTAGGATAATCCTGGTCTAGCAGAAAAGGCATGATGAGATTTAGCAGCTGGAAGTAAATTTGACACAAATTTAGTCTAGAAATAAATTTCAGATTACTGCTTTTTTTAAACAATGGAAGATGATTAATCATTCCAACAAATTCTCTGGACTTGTGTTGGATTTCCCAAACTTGGAATATTTTATGAATGTCTTCTTAAAATCTCTGCCTTAGTTTTAATAGAATTTACTTACTGGATGCTAAAAGCTTCATTTGAATTCTTTGGCTTTTTTACATGAGAATTCAGATGACAGCTCATAGGTGCCCTTCAGATTTTAAAATTTATAATTATTCAGTTGTTCTAAGCCCTTTTTGACTTTAGCTTATGCCTATTTGCTTATGTTTTCACTCCTGGTATAAAATCTGTATCTATGCTGAGTATGAAGCCTGTTGTTATTTATTTATGAACTCCCTGTGTACCTTCTAGATTGATACCTGTGGGTGAGTAAAACTCTAAAGCCATTGCCAGTGTTGTCCTTTATGTATCCTGTTCAGATATCTGAACGTTTTTCAAATTGAGCAAGATAAATAGAGCAAGTTGGAGCAAGTCTTCCATGTTTTATCTCTGTCTCTGGCTTTTCTGAAAGGGTGGATTGTACCTGCAGTAAGAAAAAGTTCAGACATGCTGCAGTCAGAAATGAAGGGTCAGAGCTTTTCCACAAATCTATTTCAGGCAAAGGTGACTGTTTTTGCTTCTATACTATGCCAGTTCTTTCTCAAAGTACTCTCATCTGTATTAAGTATAGCCTTAAGGTTGAGCTTTGCATGGTTTACTTAGGTGCCTCTGAATGGGTCCAGGGGCCGACTGAAGCAGGAAGGAGCTTGATACAAAAAAAGGCTCTGTGATGCCTTCCTGCTGTTCCACACACAGCTAGGCAACATCACAATCTGAGAATAAAATGGGAAACAGGGCTGACCAGAACCTAAAAAGCTGTACAGTATATCTAACTGGCTTGCGGCCAGATTATCACTCCCTAACCTGCTCCTGACAGATATTACTCTGATTTTCACCTTCCTCCTCATTAATGTCTACTTAGAGTTCCTGGCAATACGACTTTTTTTTTTTTTTTCTTAATGTCTAATCTGAGTTGACAGTGCTTCCAGGGACATGCAGAAAAGCGTTTTTGCAACCTCTTTGCAGCAACTTTGTATGACAACCCACAGTCCCTTCTCTTTTCTAAACTAAGTGAACTCAGTGTTTATAAGGTTACTGTTTTCTAAACCTTCAATAATCTTCCAGGGACAGCACAAATTTGCTATCTCTTTGGCTCCTCCACCTTGTCACTGTTGCATGAGTAAACATACACTCATGGTCAAGAGAAGAACCTCCTTTGCTAGAGATGCTAAAATGTAGCTCTTGTGGCAGTCCAGTCTTCAAAGCCCCACTGCATGTCTAGTGTGAAATACTGTCCAGGAACTTGGCCAAGGCAAGTCTGTAGAAGTCAGTGTGCCATCTACTCCCTCTGCACTATTGGAGCCTTCTCCCAGAAGGAGATGCACCCTTTTTTTTTGACTCTAAAATTCAGACAGGGGCTCATCTCTCTGTGGGGAGCCCTGGCAGGGAGAACTGAATAGACTTTGGAGGCATCAGTTCATGTGCGTGTGCTTGGAGGCTGTGAAAATGTGTGCTCTGAAGCACTGCCGCCTTCTGCATCTGGAAGCCAAACGTGGCTTGAACTGCTGGGGTAGAGCACATGTAGCTGGTGGAGGGCATGCTCACACATTTCCTGTGCTCTGCTAAGCCTAGGAACAAAGCAACCACATTGCCCCCCATCTTGCTTCCAAGCAGCTGAGGAGCGCAGCTTGATAGAGGCTGTTCATGTGGCTGGTGCCAGGTTTTGCTGTAAGGAAAGTATATGAGCGCAATGCTTAGGGACATCACCTGGGATGGACGTGTGTCCGCAGGGCTGAATTCTAGTTGCAGTTCCTCAGACACAGGATCATTTAAGAAAGGACTAGAAACGGAAGGATCTACATTGCAAATGTAAATGTAAAAAATGCAAATGAAAAATGTGTTTCCCACTACCTCTGTCTGATTTATCCTGCTCCCAAGCCATATCCATCCCTGCTCTCTCCCCCTCCTATTGCCTTGTTGTGTCACTCCGGCTGCCTGTTGCTCTGCCAGCTCTCCTTCTCTGAGGATCATAACTGCTCCTTTAAGGGAGCAGTAGCCTCCTTATATCCTTTTGCTTTCTCCTCATGGTACACTGCTCATCAATGTGCTTTCATGAGGGCAATGATGCTCTTCTACACATTGTTCTATAAAACACCTCGGTATCTTGAAGCCATTGCACCATCATTAAAATAAATAAACTAATTAAAACAAACAATCCTCCCTGTATCATCTGCTGGAAAGGAAAAAGTTGCAGCTGAGTTTCTGTTGGGGGATTTTTGAAATAAGGGAGCCCAAGAATAAATTTATTTCCTTAAAGTTAAGACCAAGCTAGTTTTTAACTCAATAGAAGAGATTAAGGCATTAAATATGTCTCTCTAAGCACTTTGCAGTTCTTCATTTCCTTACTACAGGGAATTACTTTTCAGTATCAAGTCTTCTCTGGAAAAACACTTGAGTGCATCTTTCCAATTTTAATAAAGTTTGGGTTAGAGAAAGGGAAATGAGCACCTTATTGAACAACAATGGATGTAAATACAAAAGTTGCCACTTGAGTGGTGGGACTGATGTCACATCATAAATTCATTGACACAACTCTGCTTACCAATGGAAATGGGCAGGCTGGGATGTTTGAGAAAGGACTTTTTCAGTAGATTAATTATTGCTTTAGTTGTAGTCCATGTAGTCCCACGTGGGAAGATGCTGCAGGAAGGAGGAGCTGAAACTTTATTTTACTCCTTCTTGCATTCTGCGTGTTGCTACCACAAACTGGCTACTGTCCTACTGAGATCAGTGGTTCTCAGCCTTTGCTGGTCCACAGAGAGCAGCACTGAGCAAGTAGCATGCTGTTAAGTCACATTGTACTTTGCTCTCTCTGTCATATGGGATAGGAATAACAGCGATATCAGTTGCACCTGAGAGTCCCATGAAGGTTTTGAATGAGCCAGGTTCTGTTTTTCACTGCTGAGATGAACACTTTATCCCTCTGTGTTGGGATGAATCAAGGATGAAGGGGGATTTTGTATGTTGCCTGACAGAGAACATACAATGATCTCAGCAGGACTTTAGGAAACAGAAGGAAAATTAGGAGTTGGAGAAAAAAAATCTACACAGATTCATAGATATGAGGCTTATATAGAGAAATGACACTGGAAAAAAACAGCTTTACTGCTCCTAAGACCTAGAGACAAGTACGCTGGCAATAAGTCTGTAAGTCCTCACAAGGACTCCCTGCGTCAGCCTCTGCCTTGGAAAAAAATGCAAATAGTTGGATGCAAATATCAGGAAAGAAATATGAATTTCTAAAAATAAGAGGTTGGAGTGGTTTTGACAGATTTTGGAGGAAGAAATTGAATTGTGTCCATATTGCCTGGGACTCTGTTAAGTAATGAGAGAGAGGGTCTCCTTTATGGCTGGGACACTGACTATAAACAAATAGGAATTGAGCACTATGCTTAATGTTGTGGTAGACCCTCTGTGAGACAAGCACAGAATGTATTCTGCAAGGTGCTTTGAGATTATATACAGAATTATATGACTGATATTGTCCAATAACACACACTAGCTTTGCTGACCATGAAGAATACCCATCCCATTTTTCAGTGCAGTCACTGCTGGAGCGTTCTGATTTGAAATTTTTTATTTTTGAGGCAGATCCTCACAAAATGTACATCACTGGACCTCATTGTCAGAAAGGGTTTTTTTCTAGCAGATAATCTCCCTGCTGTATAGTCTGCAGCAGTCAGCAGGAAAGGAAACCCAGCACTACGGCATGTTCTGTGCATTCGCTGGACCCAAACAGGAAGCCATTTCAATGGGACTTACATGGTTTTACACAACCAGTGCATCTGGGCCCTTTCTGATGCACCCACCAAATTAAAAACAACAACAGGCCCTAGACTTTTGCCTGCAAAGAGGAATTATAACTGTCAGGTGCATTCCTCTCAGCAGGCTCCTTTAATATTTAATGAAGGATGGTGAAAAAGGGCTTGCCAGTGGAGATGAAAATGTAAGGGGACATGTAAAATATGTTCTGCCTCTGACAGTGAAAGGCTATCCCTGGCCTAGAGGCTCTGTATTTCCTTGTGTGATCAATAGGAATCACCTGTGGTTTCATCATTGGCCTTTCAGAGCTCCAAGGGCTCTGGAGAGTGGCCAGACACTGAACTGCCACAAAGGAGAGGGCTCAGACATGCTTCATGTCTGCCAGGCATGTTCGTATCCCTGTACAGAACAGGCTGTTTCCTGATAAAGGCTGGGCTGGTGTGACCACACCATGTCCGTGAGCATCGCTGGTGGGGCTGTGGGCGTGCAGCATGTTCTGGCAGATGGTGGGTGAGAACGGCTGCAAAGGGAGGGAAGCCACTAATGAGAGGAAGGACAGCAGGTGGGGAGCTGGACAACATCCTTTGCCATGGCATGCCTGATAAGGTGGGTGTTTACTTCTGTGGGAAGGAACAGCTTTCCAAATAAAAGATTAACTGCTAAGTGATCTCACTGTAACAGCTCTGAGCCACTGCTAATTTATCTACCCAATGTAAAACCAGGCAGGGACATAAAAAGGGTCATATTCCAGTTCCAAACACCCCTGGCTTACATCAGTATGTTATCCTTGCATTTCCACAAAGTTCAGTGCACTCTTCATTTTTTCACTGTTTTGCACCTTCAAGAGGCTTAGGTTCATCCACCTCACTGGAGAATGATGAAGGGCTGGCCAGCCTGAAAGCATGGTGGATTTCTTCCCAGCTATGTCAGTTATTTTCAGTAAAGACATTGCCTCTCCTTGTCAGTCTTGCTGCACTGGATAGACACTTAGAGGAGGAAAGGCTGAGGCAGAAGTTGTTTTTTATTCACTGCTATCTGTACATTCAAATATCTCCAGGGTGTAAGAGCCAATAAGTTGCAGATATTGACCAGCTAACTTTTGTCAAGAAACTGGGGCGTAAGTTTGTGTTTCCCCATGATCTGACACAAAGAGGGCTGAGTCCTACAGCTATTTATGTTAAATACTCACTTTTAATTGTACTAATAGTGTTTATTGTTTTAATATTTACTTACACACATGTTAGATCCAGCCTGGCTGTCACCAACAACATCAGTGAAAGATCCCTCTGTGTTCACAATAATGAGGTTCTTGCCTCCAAGGACTATGTAAATCCTAGCTGTGAACACTGCTGGCCATCAGGTCCAAACTGCTACGTGTTTCTCCTTGGAGTGTGTAGCAACTTGGGAAACAATAGCAGCTTCTGGACCAGCAGTCCTAAGGGACCTTTCATGGAGAAGATTCCAGGAAGTCTCTTCACTGCTATTGCAACTTCCATTTAAAGAGAGCGCAATATGGACTTTGGAAAAGAGAATCCCAGTGATGTCAGCATGAACAATGGGCAAATGCCAGCCCAGCCTACAGCACTGCTTTCAGATTCATCTGCTTTTACAACAGTTATTTGTAAAGTTCTTTGCAATTGCAGGGATGGTTGATGATCTCAGCATCATTCCCTCTTTCTGCTGGTAGCACAGTCTACCTCTGTGTCTTTTGACCTTTTAATCAGAATTTTTGCAGTCTGTTGAAGGGTACTGTGAAATGTCTCTCCACAGTGAATGGTCAGAGGATACTCCTAGAATAAAATTCATCCCTGGGTCATCTGTGTTTGATAAGGAACAGCTGTGATGACTGAAGCAACTCTGTCTCATCTTGTGGTCCTTGGTCCTGAATTGTCAAAATCACCAATGCTGGTAAGTTTGGTTGGCTTTCTTCAGTGGTCCTTTTTGCCTCTTGCTTTGGGCTGTGCTGGATTTGTAAGACAGCCCTGGAAAACACAGGGCTTCTGGGTCAGAAAGGGATGGACCTTCTCTCCCACTTGAAGTATGCCCATTACTAAAACCTAATACTCCAGTCCTTCACTCGACTTTTGATGGGCAAGATCTCATGAGCTGGGGAATTCCCTGGGGATTTTTTTTCCTCAATACGAGCAGAGACTCAGTGCTCTCACTGAGCACTGTGGTGAGTGCTGATTGTAAACCACAAGGGTTAAGTGGCATGTTGGATCATGTGTGGTGAGGAACTGCCACATGTGTGTGGTCCTCCAGATTCACACTCAAGTGTTTTACTGAAGAAAACCTCAACAAACCAACACAAAAAAACCTTTCTTGTAAATCTTGAATTCCAGGTAATGGCTTGACCTGTACCTCATGTGAAATCACAGTGGTGCTTGGTGGACAGTCCCTTTCATATCCCTGGGATTTTGTGCAAAATATTCTGAATGCAAAATAACCTGGGGCCACCTGTGGGTTTTCTTAAACTACACATCCCACAAGTGTGAGCAAATGCATTCTGACAATAGCCTAAACCAACAACACAGCTCAAAGCAGAGAGAGGGAAAGCCTGTTTGGGGAGAGTGACATCTACAGACTTCTTTATAAGATATAATCCCCTACTGCCTTATGAATGGCCTGGGCTGCAAACTAGTCCAGAATTGGACTTTGAAGAATTTATAATGGATATTAATATGATTTGGATCACTGACTCATTTCTGAACTCTAACTAGAAGAGTAGAAACATTTTCTGCTCAATGTTGTGCAAAAGTATAAGAAGAGTCAGGCCCATTCCACAGACCTTGCAGTGAGAGTATAGGAAAAGGAGGGAAGTCATCTTAGGTCCAATGTTTGCAAAGGGTACTGGGAAAGGCTAAGTTACTTGCCTGAGGTCAGGCAGGGATTTTTTGGCACATCAGCAAACTGAACCCAGCCCTCTACATTCCAGTCTAACACTTAAAGCACAGAAACATAATTTTTCCAGAAGGAACAACTGTCAGATTAAAAAGTAAAATTCTTGTTTTGTTTTATTCTCTTTTTCCTCTTTTCTTCCTTCATTTGATGTACAGGAAAGAACAAATTATCTCATTTAAAAACGACTGAAATTTTCACCCCAACTTGAGCATATTTTTCCAGATTCAAAGCCATTTATTCAATATTTTTGTTTCTTAATCTTATTTTCTATGAACATGAGACTCTCTTCCTCCCAGAGCCGCCTGTGCCTACAAGGGCCAAACCACCACTTGAAAGGCTATTCCTGAAGCATCTGGGGCACATCCAGAACTGAGGAACACTGAAAAACTTGCAGACAACCTTGGCCTCTCACCCTTTGTTGGCATATAGGGTGAATCTGCAAAAAATATGTTCCAGAAAAAAGGTTTAGATTGAAGATGGGTGATAGAGAGACCTTTGAATAACCTCAGGATTTCAGTGGCTTCAAGAAAATGGAAACTGACTCCAAACCCATTTCTGGTGTGGGGTTTGGTTTGGCAAAAACAAAGTCTGATTGATGAGGTTTGGCCATACTGAGCCTCCAGTTTTCTAGCCAATCTCTGCTTCAGGAGATCGTCAGTTCTTGGGTGTGCTTCCACACATTTGAATTTCCTCACTGCTTGGATACTCCAGGAAAAACAGGAATAGCCAGAAGTTCCTTTTGTAAGCACACTGAATTAAAATAAAATGTCAAGAGTTGTGCAGTCTTTTCTAGATGTGTGCAACCACAGAATCAGATCAATGAATTCTATACTAAACAGAACACTTGCTTTTACTTCTTGGCACAGAAACGTCAGTGAAAGCCATCTTTATTTTTTCACCATGCTCCATCCTTGACTTTCTAAGACACTTTTACCTTTTGAGAGGTGTGTAAGTGTTGGGCAGGATGGTGCTCATCGGGAAAACAACAACTGTGTTTTGTCCTCCTTGGAGAAGAATGGTCTGGACCTGTTCACCAAGGATGCACATCAGATCCCAGACCTATGCAGACAGGCATCTGCAGCTTCAGTCACTGGCCTGTTAAGTTTCTACCTCAGTGCTGGGATTGGTAACCAAGGTGTCAGTTGTGCTGACAAGCTCCTGTCAATGAAGAAAATACATGGCTTTTTCTGGCCCACATGGAGGATGTGTTGGTTGTAACCCACGTGAGTCATTGTGCTGGATACAATCTCACACCTCAGACAACTAATCCTAAAACACTGAAATACCTTGAATTGTTAAAATGGCTCTGAAAAGTCCCAGATCTGGTAAGTGGGTGTTTCTCTTGGAGTCAACTTTGCCAAGGAGTGCTGTGAGAGGACTTTTCAGAGATCTTCACTGCAACCAGGGAGGGGAGAATGGAAGAATCAAGGTGTTTTGCAGGAGCTTCCTTCAGTGTCCTTGCTGTCCTGCTGGTGGGGCACAGAAGTATCTTTATGACTTTAGAGTCTGAGCAGTCTCTATTTTTCATCTCGAGGTTCATTTGTCAGTTCCTTTGTCGCATTAGAAATTTTGTTTTTCCTCTGTTTTTGAAATATGCATTTTTGCAGAATCCCACCCTACTACTGAAATTCTAAGTTTGTGTTTTGCCTTTCCATTGGTAATTGGAAGGAAACAGGATCATGGAAATCTGATGAACACAGTTTCAGAACTGAGCATTGCTCTTTACTTCCAAGGACCATCAAACATTTAACATTTCTATCAGAATGAACTTCCTGACCAGTGTCTTTTCTGGCAGTTCCTGACCCTACTCAAGGTTTTCCTCTGTGCTTTCATCTGTTGTTAGTCTCCTATGGTTTCTCTTCTGGACTTGGCTTGTCTCACAGCTAATCCAGGTTCTCCATGGCAAAATAACGCTGTCTACCACTTCCTTCTGACTTGGCTCTCTGCAAAGTTCCTTCTTCCCTCCTTGCCGTGTGCACATTTCCTATAACCTGACACTTCTTTCATTCTTTCCGTTGCTCCAAACCCTTCTTCTCTGAGTAAGCAAAAATCAGCTCTTGCGGTTGTAATCACCTCCTTAGCTTGTTCATCACCATCATTAAATTTAAATGCTTCTCGTTGTTCCCAGACTGAAGGATGCTTCTTGGCCAAGGTTAATAAACACCAACAAATAAGCATTCACAGCACAGCAGTAATACTTTGATAGCAACTTCACAAGAACAACTGGAATCCATGAGCATGAATTGGTTTCCTGGAGGAGCATAGCCCGGCATGAGGACTGTGTCATGTGCATGGGCAGAAGGCTGTACAATGAGCCAACACATGCTCTAGTCATAGCTAGGTGCTTCAGGTACAAGGAGAATTTGATTTTGTATTCTCTCTGTCCTGTGCTGGGTAACTGAATCTTCTACGCCAGTCAGTTCCCTCACAGTATGTTCACTTCAGATCCACCCTCCCAGATCCTGTCTTAATACTGTGATCCTTCTCTTGTCTTTTAGTTGATCACCGACCACCTCACTCCCTGCCTCTCTCTGCACAATCACTGTTTATTATGAAGTGGGAATCTTATTGTACCCCACTCATGGCTATTCTTCATCTGCTTAGACAGTCTCCACAGGAACAGGGACAGTTTCCATCTTTGGTTTTGACCACTACATGGAAAAAAAATTTTTTTCATTGTTTTCAGACAAACCTTATAAGAAACATAGCAGCGAGGACTGAAAAACACTGAAAAAAAAATCATAATTTAGAAAAAGAGATCAGTGGATTCCCAAATTCCAGTGAGATAAGCAGACACTGCTTTAAACAGAGATAGTAGCCTGTGTTAGTTGCAGCCCTGAAAGCAGCAGCCCAGGTCCAATCACAGAATTCACAGGTGTCTGCTTCTTCTGTCAGACCCTGTTCTTTCCCTCTACCTAAGTTTTAAAGCTTTCAGAAAAGTATTGTTTGAGGTTTTCCTCTTGCCAACCCATCTGCTGCCAGAAAGTCAGTGGGAGACAGAGAGACCCATAAAAGGTAATAGTTAAATAAGTAACATGCAGAAATTCCTCACACTCACCTCTGTATTGGCAAGGGAAGATGCAGCTGACAAGGGAAGATGCAGCTGACATGGATTAGCTGAGCATGAGTTTAGAGAGAGGCTGGATGCACAGGTCTTTAGACTTCTTTTAACCCCAAAAGGTTTGGAGATAATTAAAAATCCCCCAAACCTAATTCAGTTGATATATTCCTTTGTGTTTTCTAGACTCACAAGTGAGGACCTGTTGCTGTTGCTTTTTTTTTTTTTTCTGTTCCCAGGAGAAAATTACTAAACAGTAACTAATAACACCGAAAATCTTGTTGCCTTATGGGCTTTTGTAATAGTCTCATGGGGCTTCTCTCTACAACCTTGTGTTATTCATTGCAGTGTGGAGGAAACAGAAAAAGTTACCTTTATTTCTGTATAATCTCTGCCTCTGAGCTGGGTGAAATTGAAATCACACAAACCTACAGAGCAAAAGAAAGGGACAGAGTGGAAAACATCCTCCTGCTCTCTTCATTTTCCCCTTGTGGCAAGGGAAGAAAAAGTTTTGTTTCCATGCAGAAGATTTTTCAGATTTCCTTTGTCAAGGGCAAACTGGGGCTTAGGAAAAGCTTAGCACACTTCCTCAGATCAGCTGCAATTCTCCAGTGCACTTTTGTCCACTTGAGCCTGGGGTAACTCATCTCTTCCCCCTTCTATCATGTGAATAGTTCAAGCCCTGTCCTCTCTAAGTAGAATGGGATAATTTAAGTTATTAAATTCATGCACTCCGGGATCCAGCAAATTCCTCTGTCTTCTCCAATTCCTGTACATCTTCCAGAACCAAGTGCTGTTTTAACCCTTCCTACCCTTCCTAGTAGCCTGGGCTGCACCTGCTATAAGCAGAGACCTTGAGTCCATAAAATCCTTCTCTATATGCAGACAGCTCTGCTTGAATGGTTATCTTTATTGCAGGCAATGGACGAAGAATAAAGTGTTGTTCTCTCTGCTATGCACTATGTAGGAGTCTTTCTGTCATATTGCCAAGCCTGTAGGGGAAAAAAAAAAAAACAAACCATGAAGTTCTGCAACTCAAGGGGACAAATCATATTTAGTTGGAAATTTTGAGTTCCCTGGGGCAAATGATCTCTTCTTTCTCATTTCACCCAGCTCTAAATGGGAATTACACACCTTATCCATATAGAATGGAGATGTATGATTCCACAGGAAAGAGGAGAGGTTTGTGCCTGCCAACTGTACAAATATGCAGATTCAGAATTATTTGTGGATGCTCCAAGGACCCTTTTTGAGGACTTATAACAGAAAATGGACTGGTCAAACTCGTCAAGATTCAGTTTTTGAAAAGGGACACACTCTTATGCAGCCACCCTTGCTGTAGGCTTATGAAGTATCTGAAATAGCCAGTGAGTCATGTGTTCTAGTGAAGACACTGACATTCACGAGTTGAAGCTGCCCAGTTTCTAGCAGTGAGAAGGGTCCTGGCTGGCCCACACAGAAGAAAACCAGACATCCTTTACAGTCTAAAACTCTAGGCTTTACATTTTGGATGCTTTAGAAAAATTATAAGTGAGTCACAGCCTCATGCTGCAGCATACATAGCATGTATGATGGTCTGGCAAAAAATTTCTTTTCTATAGTTAGTGTTGTACTGGGAGGCTTATGCTTTCCCTTGAATCATCCAGCCACTCTTTGCTTTTTGATAGCAAAGCTATCAAAAGAGAGAGGTTGTCAGAATTCCCTGGTGTAGCAATTTCCATGTCTGCTTGGAGTGGGGGAACCTGAAGCATCAAAGTGGTGCATCTTAATAAATTCCAGGAGGGTTTAGAGCATAAGCTGAATTCTGAAAAGCAATGACATGATTAGCAAGCTTCCAAGAATTATCTCATAATAATTCCCCCACACATGCAGACTGCTCTCTGATTACATGACAAAATAGCATAAATTAAAACCATCTTTTTACACGAAGCCTAGTCATGTTCGTTCTTTCAATCTGTAGAGGGTAAATCACCCATTATTCCAGCCAAACTGCAGCTCACAAGAATTGCTCTCAGCCTTGCTTTTTCTTTCTGTGTGTTGATAAATGGATCAACGTCACTCTAGTTAGTTATGTTCCCCTCTTTTGTCCTATTAAAACTACAGTAAGTTTGAGGTGACATTGACAGGGAATAGAAACAGCAACAAAATGTTGCTGTTTATGTTGTCACTGACCAACATGTGTTAACCAAGAGGTGTTACTTTGTGGTGCAGCATCACTGAAGGTTAGGATTGACACTGCACTTGTTCTTGCTTCTTCCCTCATTCAAATCTGGCCTTTGGTGCCTAGCAGCAAGGATACCTTCTTTACCATTCTAAAGGGGCATGTTAATCCACCAGAGATGAAGATTTCTGGGTAAAGTGGCGTTCTTGCTCACAAACCTGTGAAGGATACAAAGGACTGAACTAGCCTCTGAAAAAAATATGAGCTATCTGTGATAAATGGATTTTGCGGAGAAACAGATTGACTTGAGCCTATTACATGTCTGCTTTTTGTTTGTGTGGATAGAGGGACTAGTCCCACAGCTATAATAACACCATCATTAATGAAATAAGCAAGCAGAGATTTGCAGGGAGAGATGACATCCCTGGTTAGAGCAACTGATAAGAAACAAAGACCAGGCATTTCTTGGGCCTGAAACTGAAGAAGCAACATTCCAGCTACTAAAAATGGGTGAAACTTGTTTTGCAGCTTGGACTGAATTGTGACAGCCAGCATGATATTTGGTGATTCAAGGGTATTTGGTACCTATGCAAATGAAAGATATGTTAACAGAAGTGGTAAGTTAATATTTTCTTTATCACAGAGAGAGATGGGAGGTGCTTTGGCTGTAGCATAGAAAAAAATGTGACATAAAATCATTGTGCTGTGATTTCAAGAATGAAGTAGGAGTAGGAATTTGACACCCAAAGCTCATCTTTTGAAGGTATTTTGTGGAATGCCTTTGAAGATCAAGACTAAGAAGTCAAACAGAAAGTACTTGTATTGTGAGAAATGTTCTACCAATGGCTGTTTCTGTCTTTCACAGTGTGTCTGTGTGAAGATGTTGTGGTGCACAGTGGTTGGTGGGTTTCCCCCACATACTTTCCACAAGGGCATTTGGTGCTTTGGATAGAATAGATCACGTTCGGGAATGAGTACATGTAGGATGCAAAGCTTTGATGGTTTCTTTTGGATGAGAATGGGGCTCTTGTTCTATAGGGTATGTACATGTGTCAGCAAGTTTTAAATCTATTGCTTTGGCATGCCTAGCTCTGCTTGGGATATGTTTGCCATGAGAAATTTTGCTTCTAATAAACTATTTGGTGAGGCAAATGCAATTTAGAAAGTTCAAAGGGAAACTTTGAGGACAATTTCTCTCAAATGATCATAAGCTAGCAGAGGGTGTAGTTTCAGGATGTTCTGGACAGACTCATATCTAACTTGAAATGTGAAAACTAAGTATGCTGTTAATAGGGTTTTTCTTTTACTGTAGTGCATTTTGCATATGTTCTTCAGGAGACTCATTTATATTTGTGATCTGTTTGTGGAGGAAAGCTTTGTTCGCTGAGTGTTTAGGGGCTGGTACTGGGGTTATCAAGAATATTCTCTTCACTGCCAATCTGATAGTGTTTGGAGGTTTGGCTGAATATTACACATTTCAAGGAGTGTTTTGGATGGCTGCTATATTTCTGAAGGCAGGTGTGCTGGCCCTTGGTTTTTTTTTTTTGTTTTTGTTTGTTTTTCTATTTATAAGTTTATTTGTAGATTGCCATTTTCAAGGTGGACTTGGTGTCTGGGAAGTGTCCAGAGAAAATTAGATGATTTTTGACTTAGAAAAGGGTGCTGCGAACAGTAGAAATGCAGCCCAGACAGAGGGGTATTATTGAACATTTGTAAACCACCATTCTCCTGAGAGCACAGGTCAAGGTCCATGATATCAGCTTTTGCCCCTCATGTAAGAAAAAATGCTCCCCTCAGAAATGTTTCAGTCACCAGTTTTTCTGTCCACAAGGCTGCACTTGTCCAATGACATAAAAAAGAGACCTTAAAATGAATTCATTAAAGAGTCATGAACTTAGTAGTAAATCAGTCCTGGTAAGAAAGCCACCTAGTGTTGAGTGCACCTGTCGTGGTCTACAGTCCTGCCATACACAGTGTGCTAAATCACTCCCTCTGCTAAGCAGTGGTCCCAAGGCATATCATAAATATCAATCAGGTAAAGGCAGTGTGGAAAATGCAGCTGTGGACAGCTCCAAGGAGCCTGGATCAATAGCACAGCTGGTCAAAAAGCATGGAGAAGAGGGAAAAGCTGACAAATATCTGCCTTCAATTTAGTTTCTGTCTGAGATTGTGAATTTATGTTTGTCCAAATGGTCTGACTGCCTCTGGGCAATAGCTCTCAATGTTTCACTTTCATGCAGTATGTGGTTAGGAGGTCGTAGTTATCTCAGTACTAAATGCCCATCACTTCACCCGCAGGGAAAGAGCAAATCCACTGATGTGAGAGTGGTATGGAACTGGCAGACAAGGCAGATACTGCAAACCATTGTTCTGAAACTTCTTTTCTGCTTTGTAGGCACTGAAATGATCCATTGTGCTAAATGACAGGTTTGTCTTCTTTTGCGTTCTTAAAGATAACATTTAGAAGTGCAACAGGGTCTTCCAGAATCATGAGTCTGTATCTAAACCTTTGACAACATCATATCTGAACACTGAAAGTGAGGCATTTGAGCAGATTTAACAACTTCATGGTGATTTTAATTTCTTTTTTTGGTGGCTGCACTCACAGGGAACTCAGATATGGAACATGGTGACTGGCATCAGATAACTGCAACAAAGATCTTGAATTTTAATTTCTTTCTTCCATTTTGTTCTTCTACAAGTAGTTCTAGAGCTTATACCTGGCACTGGGATCCAGAGGATATTTGTACCAAGTAAAATTATTCCCAACCGATTTACATTTTTTCCTTTACTAAAAATGAGGTTGGATTGCTCTTAATATTATTGGTGGCTGTGATGCTGGGAGAACAAGATATTTCTATGAAGAGCACTAAAACTGAAATAACTATATGGGCGAGCTTGGTTGGAGCTGAGGGCTATGAGTATTGTGAATGAGATTAAAAAGGACATTTAGGGTGAACATACTGCACTGAAAAATCCTTTCCTGTTTCAGGAACAACTCTAGAAGAAAAAAAGGAAGAAATTTAAAGCAAATATTGTGTTTGAATTAGCGTTTCACAACTTTTCATTAGCTTTTCTCTTTTATGTCGTACCTGCTCTAAGAGTTTAAATTAAAACACTTTACGTGGTACATTTCACTCCTGATTTGCAGTCAGGATAATTTTCTGGCTACTTAAAATTATACTGATTACTTAAAATTATAAACATAGAAATTTTTCTTCTCTCTCAGAACAATGCAATCCATAGAAATAGAGCTTTGACAGGCTCAAACATTAAAAACGTGCAGCATCATTCCAAAATAATGATGTTAATATTAAAGATAGTAATAATGAAAATTATTTTTCTAGTGTATAATCTGATTTTTGAATCTTAAAGTTTCCCTGAGGCCACACACTTGAAAGAGTTTCTGTCACTATGAGAAGTAAATATAGGGTTTTTTTTCCATTTGTGTTTCTCTTTTAATTGATTGTTCCCAGGAAATTACTTTTTGTTTTTGTTTTAACAAGGGCTCAATATTGCAAACAGTCATAAAGGAATGACAACAGTTTATAACAGTGACTTCTCCTTCAATATATGTAGGTCTCACTCTTACCAGGGTGAGAAGTATTTTTGAGAATTCTAGTTTGGCATTTTTCCCTTATGTCTTCAGAAAGTCAGCATGTGAAACCTCTTTCCTAACAGAATAACATCACATACTCCCTGACTATAATGGTCAAAGAGTTTGGGTTTTTTTCTAAATGAATGTGCAAATTATTTTCTTTATTGAAAATACATTTAGGGTTTCAGAATTTATCTGAAATAATATCTGTAATAATAAGCTTGAGAGTGGTCAACCTCAATATACACCATCATTGAAAGGACACTGCCACCCATGAAAAGCTACAAAGGTAACTTGCGCTACCATGCAGGCAAAAAGAAATCACAGTGACATGGCCCCAAGGGTGGCTATTTCTGGGGTTCTTCTCCAGGTGGCCAAGACCATTCTTGGCACCTGTCAATTCTCTGTCTTTTCTTGCTGGACACAGACTTTCCTGCATCTCCTTCCTCCAGCCTATGCTTCTCATGGCTTCTTCTGTCATTGGTGGGAAAAGGCATATTCAGCTACAAGGTTGGATTCCATTCCTTCTGAACTGGCTCAAAAAATGCAATGTAAGTGTGAAAAACCTTTATCCACAGTCCAAGGTAACCTGAGAGAATAAAGCTGCTACGGTCAATTCACCTTAGAGTAATTTTCAGCTATACCTCTTTTGCCACTTATCAACTTAAGGGCAATATATCAAAACAGAGACATGAATCCAGGGAGCTTTCTCCTTCCCAGAAAGACGTAGGAAACCTAAGAAAGTGTGGTCTGTCCACTCACACCTTCCTTATCTCTATCACATGAGGATGCTGGAAGCTGTTTCCTACAGGTGATATGCAGACAGATCATAGGAAAATAATGAATTTGACATCTTGTAGTTACAGACTCAATACAAAAAGGAACAGGAACTGCCTCAAACCTCATTACTGGAGATTTCTACAAAGATGTCACATGACCATGAAAAATAAGGCTTGGAGGGTTTAGCTATCTTACATGCCATGGTTCCCTTAGTACACTGTGATGCCTCAGAAAATTCATGTTAGAGATACAACTGTGAGGACAATCAGAAAGTAAATTTCCTCTAAGCTCAAGAGAAGGTATTCACATTCACTGGTTCACTTTTGTTCAATGCAGAGATGGGTATGCAGTTTGCAGACAGACCCATTTGTGTCCTGAAGTTCTCAGAGAGTGGAGAAGGACTCCTCCCACCTTAACAAGAAAGTGAGACTTTGCATCTCCAGAAGAAACAATTTCTAACCTGAAGGCTTCCCTCATTTACTTCTCACATAGAAGTGGGACTCCACTATGCAAAGAAAAAGATAGTGAAGGTGATTTCTCTGCTGTCTATCATGGGCAGGAAACTGCCAGCCCTTGGGTAGGACTGCTGGGTGAATGGCCACTACAACTGCAGGAGATGAAAGGGCAGAAGGAGATAACAGGGTTAAACCAAACAGCTGACTTATTAAAAACAGTGAGGGGTTACATCTGCTGGAAGGGAGTTGTGGCAGTTGTGGCTACTGTACGTAGAACACTGCACTGCTGCAGTTGTTAGCAGGCAATGGAGAAGTCTTGAGCAGTTCACTTGCGAGGAGATAATAAAATAATTCCCAGAATTAAAAGAGCAGGAAAGGTCTGTCTGCAGGATCCCAGATGTACTGTCTCACCTTGCTAGTCCTAGGCACTGAGAATGGACATCAGTAAACTTTGAATTGTTCTAGGAGATGTTTTCCTTGTTTTTTTTCTGAAATTTTAGTTACTCCTATACACCCTATTGTTTTCACAGGACTGTAGATTACGTGCAGATACTTCCACTTCTTTATGTAATTACATGTAATCTGCTTGGGACAAAATGTAATTCATTATGTAATTCATTAATATTTTATACAGATTATATTCTTATAGTGCTATTATTCACTTGTTGGTACACAGGCATAAAATAAGACACCAACATGTACCTAGACCAGATAATCACTGTCCTGAATGCTCACTACCTGGCATCAGCAACTGACCAACCCAATCTCCAAACTTTTCTCTTTATGCCCAAAAAGAATATCTGAAATCTGCTTTTCAATCCTTCTTACAAAGAGAAATTAAAGCCCAATGCTAGAGATGCTGGATTTTTCTTAAGCTTTCTCAAGAGAAGTATTTCATTAGCAATATTGTAATACTTTTTGCCCCTTGTTTTCATTTTTGTGAATTATTTTCCTTAAACTGGAAACCTGGGGACAAAAAAGCTCTTTGTTGGAGAAGGAGTATCATTGGTCCTGTGACTGCTTATGCATCTGTGAAGAATGTATCAAAGAAAGGTTACTTTTCTGTCCCAAATTTCATACAAATCAAATAGATGGAAAACCAAAGGGGAATGCAAAACAGCATTCCTCTTTTTTGAAGAGCCAGAGGAAATCGCACTGAGGGAGTATTTTAGATTCTTTTTTTTCCTGATGTCTCATTTCTTATTTGTTGCTGAGAAAAGAACATGCCCAGGAACTAACTGTGTGCTGTTCTTCCACACGAACATCTCTCTCTCTCATTCCCATTTTATAGTTCTCTCATTTTTTCACCCTCTGTTTGCAGGGGAGGTACCTATGTTACAGAAATGATTGTTCAAATTAATATTGTTTTACTCACTTTCTGATAGTCTCAGCAGAGAAACCAATCACAGGAAACCATTGTCTGTGAAAAAATGCTTTCTCCAGGTTAAAATAGGGGTGTATTATAAGCCAGCATTAAGGAGGCTTTCCAGATTTCTGTTGCATCAGAAGAGTAAAGGCTTTGAGGAGTTTGGTAATGTGTAATAATGTTATTTGGCCAAGCATGGAAAAAGGCAAAAGCAATAGGTTTGAAGCAGATCTATGAGGAACTGCCTTCTCAGCTTCATTTGCTCTGAATGTGCAGGATGCTTGAATGGTACACAAATATACTCTATGTCTCTCCATTCTACAGAAACTACATGGATGAACCTCAACCATAAAATCAACTGCTCAGCACCAGAAATCATTACCAGCTCTAGGTGCATGAGCTCATTCTGCCCTTTTCCCTTCAATCTGTTCTGCCTCCTTGTTCTTTCCTGCCACTTGTTTGTTTCCAAACCAGCAACCAAGGGATTAGAAACAAATGGTATGCAAAAGGTGACCTTTGGAAATGAAGAACCTTTACAAAATGAAAGCCTCCTGTTCTCTTCTGACAAGGCATCTACTCTCCAATGTGTTTACAGACTGTATTGTCACTTTTAGCATAGAGGTTGACAACAGTGGCAAGGAGCATTCCTTGGGGTCATGCACTTTACAACAGCAAATACCTCATGCCTGAAATAAAATCAAAATAAATCCTCAAGCCATCTCTTACACATTTAATCCTGCAACCTCATGACTAGGAAAGGGAAGCAGAAACTTGGGAGAGAGCAGCTTGGCTGCAGCTGCAGCATCCTACAACAGTGGGTGTGCTGCAGACTGAGCTCTCTCAAAATCAGCAGGGAATGAGTTTTTAAGGTCAGTGCCTTTGAACCTGTGAAGGGAACACTATCAAGTCTTTCTTGTACAATCTCTGGGTAATTAGAGGTCAGCCAACTAATCTATGCGATTAGCTCGTTTGCATTGCTCAGCTCTTTTCAGAAAGAAAATGCCTTGATTCTACTTGTAATATTTTGTAAGCTGTAATGATCCTTTACATATTCAGCTCACCTCATGGTTTTGAATACATCAGCCCCAGAAAGGACTGCAGAAAAATGTAAGCTAAGTTTGTTTAATCTTTTTGCAAAGAAATTCACTGCTCTGTGATGTCTCTGCTCATCCTCCCTGAGACAGTCAGAGAGTCCTTTGTAGTGGTCATAAATACGGTGTCTTGCTTTTAGAGGCAAAGTTGCTCCTCCTCATTCTCTGTGAAAGAGATCTATCTCATGATGGAAATCAGATAAATCAACCCATAATGCTTGTTTAATCTTTCCTCCCTACTGCCCAGAGACATGAAAAAATGAGTGAGAGAACGATTTTTTAAATGCTCAATACTTATGGGTCCTACGAAGTCAGGACACACATTGAAATTCTGAAGAAATGCCTGCTCATGCAATAAGTTTTGATAAAGTACACTTTAAAGCCACAGTGTTTTATTTCACCAAAGAATGAAAAGGTATATTTCATAGTCATCATTTGTTGCAAAAATGTAGCTAAACCAGAGGCATTTGATCTTCATAGGCTTTCTTCAGTCAAAAAAAGAGACATGTTCAAACTGATTGTGAAAAAAATTCATGTTCTAGAAAAGTAGAATACTAAAACAACTGCATACTGCCTCAGCCAGCTTTTGTACTGAGGGAACTGAATAGCAGGCATTTGGGACTGTTCTGTTTCAACAAGAAAGAAGAACATTTGACATTCAGAAAACATATCTGGTTTGCTTGGGCATTTGAAATATATTTACTGACAAAGAAGAACAGAGACTTAAGGAGAAAACTCAGGCTAGTAATGCTGGTTTGAATGGAGCTGATGCCTGTACTAAATTAGAATTAGTTCTTTGGGATGTAAAAATTCCATGTAGAGCCTTCAATATTCACTTCTAATTTAGCCCACG
>NW_020955198.1:1807544-1828873 GCF_003031625.1 Empidonax traillii
CACCAGAGGCAAAAGAACTGTGAAGCTGGGAGAAAAGAGCCACTCAAAAGACTCCTCTTCTTCACTGGACCTGAACACCATGATGCAATATGTCACTGCTTTCACTGCCCAATCTGTGGATTTCCCTTTCTGGAGCTGTCTGCCCCAAATCTTTCAGTATTAAAACCAGATGCAAACCAAACCAGCAACAGCAGCAGCAGTTTGATAGCTTCTTTGACTTTTGTACACCAAATTCCAGAAGTGGGGGAGGAGTGAGAGGGGGAAAAAGAGCACTGGAAATAAATACCCCTCTGAAAAAATTACAACATGAAAATGCAATTCCCTTCCTCATGTTTTTCTTAGAAAGCAGTTCAGTTCCATCTGGCTGTGGGCCTGCAGCCAGTGCTCGCTACAGAAGAACTAAGACGCTCAAATCTAAATAAATAAAAATAAATAAATAAGTAAATGAGGAATAATATACCAAGTGGCTCCTGCGCGCATTTCCAGAGTGAGGCTGTCAAAACTGATATTGTTCTGAGCCAGCTTTGCACCCGCATGCAAACATTAGTCTTGCTTAGGCTAACAGAGTTTCAAATAGAGCCATGTCACACACTCATTCAAGAGACATGGAGGCAAAAGGAGAGAATCAGTCAGATGACACAAAACAACTAAGGTTTTGTTCTCAGCGCTGGGTGACTGGAGCAGCATACATGGGGTGATACATGCTTCTTGTGGTGATGATTATTTATTTCTTTCCATTGCTAACAAGCTCTAAACAATGGTGTGATCTTCAATTGAAGGGTGAGAAAATGGAAAAAGCCCCTGAAAAGAAGTATATTGACAAAATCTCAAAAAAAAATTTTTCTTTGAAAGGTGAAGAAGAAAAATGGAAAAGAGGGATTCATTTATTTTTAGCAGCCTTAGCAATGTTCCAAGTTTCTGATGAAACATGAAAATCATGCAAAGTCAGTCACTGCTTCTGCATCCTAGAAATGCACTATGGCCATGGCTGTCAAAAATGACTGGGTATTTTAATTCTTTCTGGTTGATGAATTCTGAAATGAAACTCCTTAAAATTTCTTGCTACACATGTTGTACTGAGATGCGGGGCTTGCCTCATGGGCAAAGAGGAAGAGAAAACCCCAAAGGCAAGCCTTTGGAACCACCTTGCCAACAGACCTAGGATTTTTGTGCTGAAACTCCCTGAATTAAACTGAAAACTGTCTCCTCGTTTCCATTTCAGTAGGACTTAATGGGAACTCTCTCTGTTGTGAATGTAGAATCATGGTCAAAGCAAAAGCTGACACACAGCTTAGCAGGGAAGGAGGTCCTGGTGCTCTTTAACTCCTGGCAATAATTCTGGGGATAACCATGGAGTGACGTGGGGTATGACATAATAAGGATGCCATAGTGAAGCACTCCTAATGAAGAGTTTCCCATCACCCTGCTTGAGTCCTCCCAAAAGTTGGCAGAGACAAATTGTTGGATAAAATGGCAGAGAAGAGAGCCAGAACAGGCAGGTGAGATGTATCATATACCTCTCCTTCTGTCTGGTGCACAGAAGTGGCTGGGTGTCAAGAGAGGAATCCATCCCATTTTTGCCTACTAGAAGTCAGGATTAGAAGCTTATTTTTGTCTTGGATTGGGAGATCAGAGAAGAGGGTGAAATGGGAAATGAGAAACAACAGATCTGATATATCACTGCTAAGTTATCTGTCCTTAATCTTTGGCCCAGTTGTTTGGACAGCAAATCTGACTTCTTGCAGGTGCAGCCTCCAGCCAAATGTAATCCAAATTTAGTCCATTCTCTTCAAGGACTTGGGGAAACAAAATTAAATCAGAGAAATATAGGATTATGTGACAGATTTTAAACAACCTATAAATATAAACAGAGAAGGTTAGGTGGCTAGGTGCATGTTTTCATATATGTCTGGGAATTTAACTTAATGTCTAAGAGTCAGGGTAAATTGAAAATTTAAGGATTGTCTCTTTTGCTTCAGTGGATGAAAATCAACCTTATTGAACATCTTCTTCTTAACACTCACAATGTGGTATGTCAGCATTGCCAAGTTAAGGGATTTGTGAGTGTTTGCTTCACCAATTTTATTTTTTAGGGTCAGCTGAATGAGAGGATATTTAGCACCACCCCAGCTCCAACTGCCAAACCCATGAAATATTTCCATCAACCCCTGCTAGATCTGTCATTGATAAAGATAGTTCAAGGAGCCATCCTGAATGCAGTCAGATAAGCACAGAATCAGCCAACCTTCCAATCAGGAAGGAAGGGTGGGATCCTAAACTGTCACTAGTTATCAGAACGGCAAGTCCAAGCAAGGCACCAGCTCCTGAGCTGCCAAGTACCAACAACATCAGGATGGTCTTGTGCCTCTGAGCATGTCCCTGCTGACAGACAACCTTTCCTGCACTTACTGGGTAAGAAAGGGGAAAACTACAGCTGTCCTGGCACAGACAGAGAATGAGCTCTCAAAGCAGCTGGGCTCTGACCTTCCCTCCTCCAAGAAAACTATTTTGTTTGGTTTTAGAAGGGGAAAAAAAAAATTGGATGGGTTTTATGGGGAAAAAAGAAGTCTTTGGATTTCTGACAGATTTCCAACAAGATAAAAACATGACAAATTTTCACCATCTCTAAATGCAGCCTATGGTGAATATTCCACAGAGGAGATGGGGGAGGGAGGGAGAAGAGAGAGTGAAAGAGAACCCATTATTTCCATCTGAAAATAATTTTAAAGGGGATATTTATCCCACTGGCTAGAACAACTCCTGTTGTTCTGGCCAGTGAGGTACTATGAAGAGGGAAAGAAGATCACTCCGGGAGGCAAAATACAGTCTGAAGAGGTTCAAAAGTTCTTCTATAAGCAATTCACTAACTGTGATGTATGTATTTTCTCTGGGGAAAGAAGCTGCATATTTTGATTTGGGCAGATTCTTGATTGCTTCCCCCAAAGCAAAGAGGCAGCCACGAGGTATGGGAAAAGAAGCTAAATGGTTTAGAAACTGCCTGCAACTTGGGTATTGAAAAATCTTTGCTTTATAGCGCTGTCATTTAGCCTTGCTGACAATTAGTCATTTTTTATGAGAATTTCATTAAAGCCTGTGTGGAAAAGCACATGAGGAAACACGAGGAAAATGAGAGATGGCATCTTGACTGCTATAGCAACATTTCTTCATGGACTGTGTCAGGAAAGAGGCAGGTAGCATTTATCATCAGTTTCACTTTCTAAATTTTTTGTTTGCTCCTCCACTCCAGTTTAGAAGGGAAGCAGGATTAAGATATCAGCTGGGTTTCCTATGTCCCTTTCACTTCAGAGTTGCTCGTCGCTTTTTGTGTGGTGGCATGACATTGTGTGTTCTGTGGCCAGGGACCACATTTCTCAGGTCTGCTGATACAATGCTGAGTTCAAGGAGTCAAGATCTGGGACTGGTAGACGTTACGACAGTTGAAACTATGTAGAAGCAGAATTAAAGGGATTTTCTATAAATCAGACTTTAGGAAGTGTTTCCAGAAATAAAGTGGTCCCTTTCCACTTAATGGGTCCCCTGGATTTCCCCAGAGCTTCTTTGTACACATAGTCTTCCTCCAGAAGCTCCAGTGACTTGATGGAATTTGTCCTCTGTTGCTCATCATTGTGGCCATCTGGGACACCTCAGACTCCTTGGGTACAGATGCAGATATAAGGGACCAGGGGCAGAGACTTCTGGAGGAACTGTTGGAGATGGAGGGTGAAGGTGGTTTTGGGCTCTTCTCCAAGGTGAAGCATTTCCTCCAAGTATGGTAGGACCATGTTAGAGAGCTGAGAGTGGAGTCAGCTCCATTGGAATGCAGGCAAATCTCCCTGTCCACTTGCTTCTAAATCCCTACATTCCAGAGAAATAGGCAACAATTATTTTATTTACTAAAAAAAGATACCTTTCCTCTTCTCATGAATTTCAATGACTCTTCAACTTTAACAAAGAAATAACCCATACTCTTTCATTCATAGACCTTAAGCTCCTGATGAAACACTTTTGCAGCAGACAGGGAAGCCCACAGAGCAGTTAGAATGGGTAATGTTCATTTGGATGAAGGCTGTGAGGTTTGCAAATGAGCACTAGTACTTCCCCAGGTCATGCAAGGAAAATTCCTTCCACACAAGATAGCAGATTTCTCTATTCAGGCCTTGGATCAACCACAAGCCAACCAGAGTTCTATAACTGCCCTCTCAGGAGGTTATATTGCTTCTGGTCTAAAGCTCCTACTCAAAACTCAGGCAAAGTGAACTTCTGTCTGTCTGCAAAGTACCATGTAGCCATACACATGATAACAGGCTTTAGAAAATAAAACCCAAGCACTGATCTGCAATGCTTTGAAGAAATGGCTTTGAATGCCAGGACCACTCTTGCTTAACAGATTTCAGCCTAATCTGATTTATTTATTGTTTAACCTGCCATGTGCCTGCAAACCAGCTGGAAGCACAGCCGGCTAATTACTGGGCTGTGCCAGCATAGGCTGCCTTTGATTGCTTGAGACAAGATGCCTGTAAGATGGACAAGATTTAAGACACACAGTTATTGTCTATGACCCTCTTTTAGATCCTAATGAGCTCTGAGAGGCTGAAATGTTGTGTTGGAGAGGCAGCAGGGATCTGGCTGCACCAGGGCAAGGGCTGCATCTGGAAGTTGTTTTATCTTGAGCTTTCCTGGTCTTTTTCCCCTTTCTCTCTCTCATACATCTGTGAGGTGGAATGTATTTAAAGCACAATCCTGATAATCCTTCTAGATCTTCTTCTCTGCTGTTTGCATCTTTCAGGGGGCATCTGTGTTAACATGTTTCCCACTTTTGCTCTAGACAAATGAGACATCACTGGTTTCCTCAAAGACTGTGTCAAAATAGCAGAGATTTTTCTTTGCCCTGCACGTGTCCACATGCTGAAATTCCCCTTTGGTAAAAAAGACTGAGCTTCAGGAAGCAAGCTGATCCTGAGCAGGAACAAAGTGTATTGAGGATTACCCCAGCCCCTATCTTTCATGCTTAATTTAGAAGTGGGACTGCAAAGTGAAATCACTCTCAATTCTACCATATTCATTGACTGGCCCTTCCAGTTGCTGCATATGCTCCTGTCCTGAACTAAAGAGGCAAGGGCATCACAAAACCTAACAAAGTCAGCACTTGAATAAGCTAGAGGGGCAACTTTCTTATCAGCCAGTGTTTGAACTTTAACCCTTGGGAGGTTAAATATAAGTAAATATATATTGCTTAATTAAATATACATCACTTGGGGCTATTGCTGGCCCCAAGTGTTTAAAGTTCATTGGTTCATATTACATCTAGTCTACTGAGAAGATGAAGGTCTGGGTCAGAAAATGAGAAGTAACCGACCACATTAAAAATAAAAGAACAGAACCAAAAAAGAAAAAGATGATCTCAATAATTTAAAGTCCTTTTATTGGCCTGGAAAGGGTGGAGGAAGCAGGAGGATGGGAAGGGCAGGAAGCGATCTCTTTAATCCACAAGGGTTCTGGGAATCTGGCTGTCTTTGGGGGACTGGGAGAAATGGGAAAATAAAATAAAAACATGTTTAAAATGCCAAAAATGATAGGAAATGGTTATCAGCTTTAAAAGTTCCTCCAAGGGTTATTAATAGCTAACAGCAAGGAAATCATGACTCACTGGGAAGATAAGTATATCCCAACCCCTAAAATGTGAACTGGTTCAAAGTTGCTTAACCCTGACTATTCTATCACAGCACATACAGGGACAGGCTATCACTGAAGTATCACTACATTTACTTAATCCATTTCTATCTCGCAAAGTACTTAAACATGTGCACAAGCCCTGTTACTTTTCATGAGCTATAAGTACATAAAAGTATGTTAAGTCTGGACAAAATTCAACATTGGATTTTGACTGCACTGCAAAAAGAATTGGGATATTGGACTTTTTCAAACTTTTAGAGTCTTTTGCACGTAAGTGGCTAAGTGGTGGTGATTCTGTCTAGGACCATGAAATAAGAAATTGTCCTAGGATTTCACCTTACCACTTGAATTATAAGCATTCTGATATTTAGGGAAACTGAGGCACAAAGGCATTGTGGAACATTCTTTCAAACTCTGGTTGTAGAGATGTAGATGCACATAGTCCCACAGCAGTCCATTTCCAGAATCCATACAGGCAGATTTGCTCAGGAGCATACATATGGTTTTAACTATTGATCTGTAGGCACAGGAGTAGCAGATTTGTAACATAACACATATTCCAAAAAAACACCAAGCAAGTCTGGGGGGCTGGGAGAAAGCTGAACTAGAGAGGAGTGGTCAAATGACAACTGTGTTGCAATGAAGTGTGGAACAGCCAGTGAGATCCACAGCCCAGCTGCCCACTACTGCATATTAGCATTGCAACGAAAAATCTTTGTGCTGATAGTTAAACTAGGGAGAGCCTGGGGGTAGGTCAACATTGAATCTACAATTTAAAGATCAAGTAAGCAAGCAGTCAACATAGTGGTGAAGTGGGCCAAAATCACCTGACTTTTGGCCAAATATATAAGCCTTAAAATTATCTATCCTCTGGGTTGGAATGGTTATTTCCTTTCACATCCAGCAGCTTTTCTGCATCATGTCTAGATGCAAAAGAGTTGTAATGTGCCTGTCCTAAGACCATGGCTATAAAAATGGCTTTCTGCATATTAAGCTGCCTAAGATATTCTCCTGACATAAAAGTTGTTGCATTTACATAATCACCCAGTCACCGTATGGGCCAGAGGGAGAAGAGGCTTCAGTGATGATATCACAGCTCATTCCCCTATATCACTTCCTCTGAGAGGTGTTTTTCTACCTGGCATGTGAAACCTCCAAGAAAAGGGGTGCCCTAGATCCCCAGGTAGTCTCCCTGTGAGGCTTGATATCCTGCCCCGTGAAGTTTTTCTAATGTCTAGTTTATACCTCTGTGGGAAGGCAAACTCCTCTTTTTCTGTCACCAGTGGGAATAGAAAACATGTTGCTGCCTTCCTGTGACGCCACCTCCTCCATGTCTGAAGCTGCTTCTCCTCTCTCCTCTCCCACTGTAAAGCACCACAAGCATAAGAATACAGGGGATTTTTTTAGTGTCATATGTAATGGGAAATCATCCTGATCAGGCTGCTAGGAAAAAGAAGAAAGGGAAGCTAATAAATCTTTTCCGTCTCTCAATCATATGGTTTTCTATTTTTGCACTGGAATGGAACATAATATTCTAAGTCCTTCGGCAAAACAATATGTCAGGCAATTGGTAACAATACATTGGACTGTTGGGTGGGCGATGCTCTTCTGTGGCATCTGTGTGAAGGATGATTTTCATCAAACATCTTTATGGCTTCAGTGAAATATTTGTAAAGTGGCTTTTGCAAGTGTGACTGACTGTCAAATTTTATTCTATTTTCTGTTTTCATTGGTTTATGTAAATCAGCAAGTATTATGTATACTCCACATTTGATCATTTGAAACCCATAATTGAAGAATTTGTGTACTGGAGTAAATTTATGGTTTCTGTTTGCTATAAATAAAAGCTTGTTTACCAGTGTGTCAATTAACAAGAACATAAAAGGTGTTAGAAATAAACTAGTTGTTTTACTTCTTTAATGAATGTACACGTATGTTTATTTATTACATGCACTCAGATTAGGCAAAGGGAAAACTTTTATTCATTTTTTCATTTGCCGTGTATTTAATGAAATGTATTACACAGACATTTAGAATATATCAGACAATATGGAACATATTACAGCCTATAGCAGCTGTCATGATATTTCAAATATATTACATGGAATGACATAAAATATTTTCAACATATTCTTATAATTTTAACGTATATCATGTGGTGTCCCATATTTTAAGCAGCAGAACAATAGGCCAATTCTTTTTTTTTTTCTTCTTTTAAAAATTGCATTTTATATATTGTCAGATATATTTTTACCATGTGTGCAATAAATTATATGAAACACGTAACACACATATGGAAAAGGTATGACTTTTTTGAGGGGGGCAGGTTGTGGATGGCTTAGCAAGGAACTTAAATCTTTTGTGCATTGTTTAAGCAATGGTCGGTATCTCTGGTCTGGTCTGCAGGGAGAGGGGTTTGTAAAACTAATATTTGTGATTTCCAGCAACTGAGGTGTTTTCTGCTGAAGTTAAGATGGTAGCATAGAGTCAGTCACAAAAATCTGTGACACTTGATGTACCACTCGAAACAGGTGATCTGAGTTAGATGATTACAACCCTCCATGGCAGGGTTATCTACGCCACAAAGACAGCCCAGCTTCTGAGATGGTGTGTGCAGCGTCCTTGCCTTTTCTCTGAAGGTGATGGGAAACAGAGTAATTTAGTTAAGCTCTCTGAGCCTTAGAGAAACCAATGTCTGTTTAGAGACAGCTATCAGAGTTTTAGCCTGTCAGTTAAGCGCACTGGGAGCTGTAGTGTGCGGAAATCTTACAAAAGTAGATTTAAGTGAATCACAAATACAGCTCTTCTGTCCTAATGGATTTCAGATGCCTATTGGTCACATTTTCAAGAAATATGTTAAAATCTGGACTAGTCTGGAGTTCTTTGGTCAAATTAGCTGTTCTGGTCTGCCCTATCTCCTGTGCAATCCTGTGCTGCTCTGGAATGAGGCCTTTCTCCTCCGTGCTGGTTTTGGTGGGCATTCCCCTCTCTCTGATCTGCAGCTGCTAAGATTTGAACAAAGTCTCCAAACCCAAGCAAGATGAGATCGAGGTCTTAAATTCTAACTTGGATGATACTTTCACTTTTGACTTTGTGAGAGGAGCTAAATCCAGAGTGTACCTTCTCTGTGCCAGACTGGACTATTGCACCTTTCCTTAATGGAGCAGATGGTGAGTTGCAAGGTTCCTATCTCACCACTAAAATTGCAGAGGGCTCAAAACGTACACCACCAAGGGAAGTTTTAGAACAAGGGAAATTATCCAATACAGGGTTTCAGTAGTGAGTCTGGATTTTATAAATATAAATCAGTGCTCTGAAAGGGTTACCCAAGCTATTTAATAACCGCTTAATTCATCCACTTCATTTTTTATTTCCAGTAAGTCTAGAAGACCTAAGATTTTACTAATTGAGTCAAGCAGAAGCTGCAGCCAAGGAGAACTGTCTTTTAGGCTTTGCATTTAGACAAATGATACTCCCTGTTCTATATGATCATACCAACTACAGTGAGGGGTCTTTAAGGTTCTCCACTTGACAGGAGTGGATAGCCCTCCTTTTATAGTCTTGCTTACAGACACAGTCTTTCATTGTACCCTACTTGCCTTCTGGTACATCATACTTGTATACAGAGAACAGCTCAATATGGAGTTTTCTCTTATCCTTTTTTACTTTATTGGTCATTACTGGCTGCATGCCATCCAAACCCCCTCTTATTGCTTCATATTTTTTTCCCTGGGACAGATACATTTGAGTGATTGTCTTCCAGGAATATCTTCCTGTCTGTGCTCCCCTTGAACACAGCACACCTGCAGTTCAGCTATGGATGGGGAGAGTGTGGGAGGGAGGGGAAAGATACCACTGCTTGATGGGGTTGGCACACGAAAAGCACAGCCATCCTAGATGCTGAGAGACCTGAGCTCGGGTAGGAATGACATTGGAGATCTTAGGTGATAAAATCTGAGAAATCTTGACATAGTATTGACAAAGTCCAGGGTTTTTGTTAACATAATGTGGCAAATTTGGAGTGGATGTTAATAGGTATAAAAAAATGGCAAAGCTGTTGATTGACACAAAAGTTCTCTCTGCTTCTGTACATCTAAAGCCTGATGGGTAGCGTAGAAAGTGAGGACTTTCAAAAGAACAATTGCCATTTTGTCTTTGACACTAAAGTTGTCAATGATAGGGTATTACTTATTACACCTTTCTGTCACTAGTTTTTCCAGTAGTGCCTTTAATCATTTTAAGGGAGACTCAGAATAGCTTAGTCTAAGTCGTGTAACATAGAAGAAAAGACACATTGCAAATCAATGCTGTGAGTCAAAGCATTTAGCCCACCAAGTCTTGCAAGATGTTTTGGCCAAAACACACACACATATAAATTCATATATAAGCATTTATGTACATACACAAATACACACTTACACACATTTATATAGGTAATAAGCCTGATGCAAGACATTCATTGGCAATTATAACACCAATTATGAAAACCTAGCAAAGTTGCAAGCAAGTTTCCACACTGGCAATCACTGAACAACCTGCCTGATGTCTACAAGTCTCTTCAGGATCATTCACACACACAGACATGCAGACACTCTGTCGTGAATTTCTCCTCATTGAATCACTGTGACCATATTTCCTCCATGCTGAATTCACATCCCAAATAATCTTTGCTTCCTCATGCCTGTGTGATTTCCAGTTCAATTCTGATGGGGAGAACTGAGATGGGTGTCAGAGCCATTGCATTAACTCTCCTCAGTGACAGATGTGCAAGGAGGCACAATCGGCTGAAGGAAGCAGGTAGGTGTGTGCCTCTGTGTGGAGGGACACATTTGCACATCAAATAGTAAGATGACAAGAAAGCCCTCTCTTCTGCAGTAAAAGAAAGAGGGGCAATCGTGCCTCTCAGGAAGAAACCTCATAGGTTAAGCAACTCTGACTTGGATTCTATCAGGCAGATAAAAGTGTTGTAGAAGCAAGAGAGGAGAGAATGTCTCCAGCTTGTCCCAATTTCCTAATGGGATTAAGAAAAAGGAGGAAAAAAAAAGAAAAAGAAAAATATATACTTATTAGCTAAAATCCTTTCCCCCCCTTCTTTTTATTTGCTTTCTGGCTTTTGAGCTTGCATCAGACATTTGGATCAGATAAAATAATAACTCTTTCCTTTTTTTTTCATGCCTTTAGAAATATCAGTCTTTATTTTTCATGATATCATCCCTTTCCTGTCCCTGAGTTGTAATTTTGGGTGGACTGTTGGAAGCAGAAAAGCCTGTACATCTTTGCCTCATCATATGAATTTTCCATTCTGCTTTTTAGCACACCTATGGCCAAGAGAGCATGGGAAGCAGAGTAAAAAGAGGATTTCCTACTGAAAAGTGCATTAAAGGGGAACAGCTTGGTGAAGGTCTACTGTGTGGCCTTTGGTTCTTTATCTGGCTGCTCAGGAGCAATGTGAACCAAGTACCGTTCTTATGTACTGCTCCTCTTGTTCATGGATTAGAGATACATTAGCCCTGAGGTTTTAAGTCACTGCTTAAGCAAATGAGTTTTGTCTTGTGTGCCCACACTCTTAGAGTAATGAGAGATTGTGCTATCAGTTCATGGGTATGAAGAGAATTCTTATTTTTGTGGCCATGACTGGTCACTGTTATACTTCTTACATTCTCATGTTATTATCTGCATGCTATTTAATATGTATCATTGAGTTCTCTGAGTTTCTTTTCATTAGTACTAAACAACATAACTGAGGAGAGGAAGGAAGAAAGTACAAAAGGAAGAAGGGAAGGAAGAAAAAGAAAAAGAAAGAAAAAGAGAGAGAGAGAGAAAGAAAGAGAGAGAAAGAGAGAGAGAAAGAGAGAGAGAAAGAAAGAGAGAAAAAAAGAGAGAAAGAGAGAAAGAGAGAAAGAAAGAAAGAAAGAAAGAAAGAAAGAAAGAAAGAAAGAAAGAAAGAAAGAAAGAAAGAAAGAAAGAAAGAAAGAAAGAAAGAAAGAAAGAAAGAAAGAAAGAAAGAAAGAAAGAAGAAAGAAAGAAAGAAAGAAAAAGAAAAAGTGTCCATTCTTGATGAGCTTTTTTCCACTGATTGAGATGACTTCAGTCTTTAGTCATCATAAGCCAATGGCAGGTCACTACCAAAAATGCAAGCACTATACTAGGCTGTATAGAGAGGATTATTACCTACAAATATGTGGAATAAAATTTCTGTTCTGTTTAATTGGTAAAGCCACACAGAGGTTCTTGTGCCTTCTGAGGCATCACACTTTCAAGAAGTGAATAATATTTAGATAGTCCAGAGATGAGTGCTGAGAAATGTCAGAGTCTTCAAAAACTGGAGTTATGGGTAAAAGAAAGAAAAAAATTGTTTTTTTAGTGTAGATAAGAGAAGTCAGAGGAAAGGCTACATAACTGTCTTTAAACCATCATTTCTCATTTTGCCTCAGCAAATAAATAGCACAGATGATTTCCTTTTTCACTGCATTTGCCTTTCATGTATTAATATTGTAACATGATGGATGCAAGGGTTTTCGGAGCAGATTATACAGCATCCATCAGAAGTGACACAACTGTTGTTGATTCCACAGTGAGCAGGGAACAGATGAGGATGTTTCTGAAGGATCGTGATACCCTTCAATAGGATTCTGGAAGTCTCTTGATGTGTTAATCATAACTATTTCTTTCTAGGGAATGTTTACCAGTGTAACTAATCAAGCAGATCTACCATTAACCCTCTGCAAATTATCTATATGCTGCCTGAATCATTAATGATATGACATGAACACTGTACTTCAGCAGCCATTGCGCCATTGACAAAGACAGTTGTCTATTACTTCTTCTGTTTCTTCTTAGTGTATATCTTCTTTCCAGAAATCACATATTCTCTTCTTGATACTGTGTCCACAGAGGCCCTCAAATAATTATTACAATTGCAACTGCCATGTGTGGAGTCCTTTAAGCTATACATAAACTCCATTACACTTGCTGTGCCTAGATGGACAACTCTACAGCTGGATGCATCTAACCTGTGTTGCACTGTGTTTTCTTCCATTGAGTTTGCTGGGTGACCCAAGGCAATCTGTGCCAATGACCAACCTTCACTCTTTACTGTCTATTGTTTCCCCATCCCACTTCTCT
Organism: Empidonax traillii; assembly: GCF_003031625.1. Classification (NCBI taxonomy): domain Eukaryota; kingdom Metazoa; phylum Chordata; class Aves; order Passeriformes; family Tyrannidae; genus Empidonax; species Empidonax traillii. The sequence goes on from NW_020955198.1 coordinate 1,820,343, forward strand.
TCTTGTTAAGACTTTGTACACTATGAAAACTTCGTAGGTATTGGTATTACAGTTCCTCCCACGTTCCTTGAAGAGCAGTGAGACAGAAATGGATGCCAGCTGGGCCTTTCCACAAGTGCTTTGGCTTCATAGGAGTTCTCTCTTTTACAGCTTGAGTCTCGCAAGTCAGAGATTTCCGAGCTGTTGGATGAAGGCCAAATGCATTCTGCGTCCTTTTAGTTTCTTAATTAAAACATCCTGCAGTTCAAAGTCAGATGCCTTACAGAAGTCTGTTCCATCAACAAGATTATCTTTAGACACCAAACTGGTAATTTTATCAAATGAAGATATCAAGCTGGCTTGACAGGATCTGTTTCCCATAAAACTCTGTTGATTTGCCTAATTTATATTTCCTAATGTAATTGTTTATTAGCTGAGCCCATGTCATGTCATGATTTCTCTCGGGGTATATGTCAAGCTGTCAGACTTACAGCTATAATGGGAAAACACAGAATCATGAAATTTTGTTTGGAAGGAACCTCTGGACTTCTTCCTTCCTTATACCCACAACTCAAACGAAGGCCAACTGCTCAGGCCCTTGTCCAGTCCAATTTTGAGTCTTTATGAGGGCAGAGATTCCACAGCCTTTCTGGGAACTGCTCCCAGTGCTTTAACGCAGTCATTGTACAAATTTTGTTCTTGATTGGCAAGCTAAATTTCCCAAGAGGTGAACAATACCTACAAATTTCCCATTGCTTCTCATCCTTTTGCTATGAATCTCTAAGAGTTTTCTAGATCCATCTTCTCTGTAAGACTCCATTAGACAGCTGAAGACAGAAATATTTTCCCCTTTTGCCTTCACCTCTCTAGGATGAAGAAATCCATCTATCTCTGCTTCCCACTGTACAATATGTACTCCAGCCCCTGAAAGCTCACTCAAGCACCAAATTCACTAAAAACTGCAACAGCAAAAATTGTTGATTATGTCACATACCTTTGTACTTTAACAGCTGGGAATGCATCCCACACTACATCTCCTATGTTTTCTACTGTAAATGAAGATTCATAAATACATTTGAGAGGGGCTTATTATACCTACCTTTGGATGGGATAAAACACTTTATCTGTACCTTAGTATTAATAGATACAGAGGCTCTTTGAGATTCTTAAGCAAGAATCCTAACTTTGGGATATGTGAAATCAGAAGAGAATCATCCCACCAGAAGAGTGCATGCCCTGTCTAACTCCTTCAAATCTTATGGATATATGTTGTTTAATTATAATATCTGCCCTTCATCCTTGCTCTTTTGTATCCTTCTCATTCTTGCTAAAAGGTGGTATATAGAGCTCATACAATACATTTTATCAAGGGTATGAGAGAGATTGATTTTCTAAACATTTTTTCCTTTCACCTAATTTTCACATCATATCCATTACCAGATCCTTTGTTTGTTTTCCTTGTGCCACTTAAAATAAGTGCCACTTACTTTAAAACAAACTATATGTTGTTCATAGTCCTCATTGACGCATGTTTTTCCTTGCAGCTTTCTACTCACCTTCCTAATTTTTATTTGCTTTGTATAATACATACATGTTGGTATGTCTGGATGTGTTTATATTATGTCAGTAAATTACTCTGTGAGACATTCAAAATCCCTGATAACCCAACATGGTTTTGTAATCAGCATCTCGAGGTACATCATTTCAGTTTGGTGGAATCTACTAAGATTTTTTTTACTATTCATACTTATGCCACTGCTTTAAATTCTCCAATTCTCTACTGACTTAACTAATAATTAGTTTTGGCTTGATGGAACTGGACTATTTGAAGCATTAAGTATGTAAAATATTTGTTTATATACTCACACATTCACTGCCTCTATATGTATGAACCTATAAGCACACATGCACATGTGCACGCACACACAAACATGCACATGCAAAATTTTACTGTAGACTTCTACAGGTCAGCAGAACCCAGTCACACTCAGCCTGGGTTTGGGGGTTCTTCCCACCTAATTGTGATCTTCCAGTACCTGAAAGGAGCCTACAAGAATGGTGGAGAGAGACTTTTTACAAGGGCATGTAGTGATAGGACAAGGGGGAATGGCTTTAAACTGAAAGGGAGTAGGTTTAGATTAGATATTAGGAAGAAGTTTTTTGCTGTGAGAGTGCTGTGAGGCTATTTGAACAGTTGCCCAGGGAAGTTGTGGAGCCTCACCTCTGGAAGTGCTGGAAGGGGCTTTGAGCAACCTGATATCGTGGAAGTCGTCCCTGCCCATGGTGGGAGTGTTGGAACTAGGTATCTTTAAGGTCCCTTCCAACCCAAGCCGTTCTGATTCTGTGATCTCTTAGCATTAGGAAAAGCAAGACAACCAAGAAGCCTTCCTGGAGTCACAAGTTAAGAATCCTTGGATCTTATAATGGTTCCACCCTACTTTAAAAGCCATGAACTTTGTAATTCCCAGGATAACCAAAATGTCTAATCAAGTCATCCTTAAATGTTCTGCCCTAGTTAAATACAGCTTTGATTTTGCATAGAATAAAGTTAAATCATGTAACTTTCTGATTATCCTCTATGGTAAACTATAGATAGAACAGCCCTATAGAAGAAAAACAGAACTGTAAATTATATTTTCATACAATATATATTTTTTTCATGTGGAATGCTTTAGTTTGTTTTCATTGCTTAAAGGCTGTGTCAGGTGGTATTTTAGAAGGATGTTCCTTCCCAGGCTTTAAAGCAACAAAGCTACTCAGATAGACTCCTTTGTTCATTCTAGGGAAAGAACATAATTGTTAGAATGAAAGAGACACTGAGTTTCCTTCCATGCTTTTCTTTTAACTTCAGAATGTCTCCTTCTAGCTGTCTTACCTTATAAAATGTTTAGATTTGGAGATTTAATACTATTCATTAATATTGATTATTGCTCATTTCATGATCTTTTTGGGTAAAAAATAAAACTGTCATTTTTCTACGTTCCCCACTTCAAATTCTACATCACACTGTGCTCTCAGAAATATGACCATCTTCTTTGTAAGACCAATATAGATTATACCATAGTGTGAAAATGGTCCAAAGGAGGAGAGCTGCAGGAAACAGCTGTTTTCAATCTAGCTGGTTTGGGTTTTTTGTCCTCCAGCTGACAAACTAAGGCACTATTTTTTGTTACTGCTGCTAGGTCTAATACTCTATTGACCTGCAACACCATGGGATGGAGTTCCTCTAGTTTTCACAGAGATCTATAAAAACCCTTTTTTTCTTTCTGCTTAGGACATTTTTGATGCACTGAAAGTCTCCTAGAGCACTGAACACAAATCTTTGTAACTTACAGAAATGTAAAATATTGTTTACAGATGGGAAGACTGTGGAATGGGGGAAAAAGAAAGAGCAATAGAATCATAGCAAACTAATGTAAATATTTTCCTTCCAGTAGTTGCTCATAGACAATTAAACTGCCCATCCTTCCCAATTGTAGTCTTTCTCCAAGAGTGACCCTGAAAGGGCTAGAGAATCCTGGCAGAAAAAAAAATTATTTTAGTCAGATGAACTGTTGATAGAGTTTGGTCATGTCATGATATTTTGGACATTGGTCAAACCATCCCAAAATGTTGGCTTTTCTTTCAAGTTCTTTCCTCTGAGCGGAGCCACAAAATGGTTGCCAGATTGGCCTCTTTTCTGCTGCTACCCACTGTTTTTCTTCTTTACTGGGGGTATGGAGACAGTCATCAGTGGTGTTCTTAGTCAGTGACGTGGTTTGGTTTCACTAGCACAAACATCTGCCCAGAAATCTGTTCAGTAAGAGCTGGATAAAACAACTCTTTATTGTTTTAAAGATCTCTTATGCTTTCTAGGAATTTGCACTGGGTCTGTTCCATCTCAGGGATGTTCTTTTTTCATATCTCGCGTTGGCCTTTGTGGTTTTTATCCTGGGACTTGGGCTGAGAGATGAGGAGGATGAGAAAGAAGAGTTTGATACTCTTGCTACTGTGAATTTGGTGATTAAAGCCCTGAGAACAGACTAAGCTAAAACTGCAGCTTGTGAAACGTAACCTGATAAAATAGCACAAACTTCACTCCCCTCCGTGGGAATCACTACTAGCAGCTATTTCTGATGCACAACAAGCTGAGGTTTCCTCCCCTCAGCCCCCATGTTTTTGGCTGCCTTTGTTGTTCTGTAATGTGCATGTTCCTTACACATCTCAGGCTTTAAACTTCTCCCTTGTTAAAAAGCAGTCTTTACTGAAACTGCATGTAAGGGATCAGTTTTGGGCCTAGTTCTATTTAATATCTTTATTTATGATTTAGATGAAGCGATTGAGTGTACCATTAGCAAATTTGCAGATGACACTAAGTTGGGGAGGAGTGTTGACCTGCTGGAAGGCAGGAGAGCTCTGCAGGGGGAACCCAGCTAGGCTGGAGAGTTGGGCTGATTCCAACGGGATGAGGTTCAACAAGACCAAGTGCCGGGTCCTGCACTTTGGCCACAACAACCCCCTGCAGCGCTACAGGCTGGGCACAGAGTGGCTGGAGAGCAGCCAGGTGGAAAGGGACCTGGGGGTGCCAATTGACAGGAGGCTGAACATGAGCCAGCAGTGTGCCCAGGTGGCCAAGAAGGCCAATGGCATCCTGGCCTGGATCAGGAACAGTGTGGCCAGCAGGACCAGGGAAGTGATCCTTCCCCTGTACTCTGCATTGGTGAGGCCACACCTTGAGTATTGTGTTCAGCTCTGGGCCCCTCAGTTCAGGAAGGATATTGAGGTGCTGGAGCGGGTCCAGAGAAGAGCAACCAGGCTGGTGAAGGGACTGGAGCACAAGTCCTATGAGGAGAGGCTGAGGGAGCTGGGGTTGTTTAGCCTGGAGAAGAGGAGGCTCAGGGGAGACCTCATCACTCTCTACAACTACCTGAGAGGAGGTTGTAGCCAGGTGGGGCTCAGTCTCTTCTCCCAGGCAACCAGCAGTAGGACAAGAGGACACGGGCTTAATCTGTGCCAGGGGATGTTTAGGTTGGAAATTAGAAAGAAGTTCTGTACAGAGACAGTAATCAGACATTGGAACGGCCTGCCCAGGGAGGTGATGGATTCACTGTCCCTGGAGGTTTTTAAGATGAGACTGGATGTGGCACATAGTGCCATATTCTAGTAACCATGGCAGTGTTGGATCAAGGGTTGGACTTGATGATCTTGGAGGTCTTTTCCAACCTGGTTGATTCTATGATTCTATGATAAAGTGAAAATAAAAATAAAAATGTATGAGATCAGGAAAAAAACCCCAACTCACTACCACTTAAAAACTAAGTGTCTTTAGCTTCTCTAAACCCTACGTTCCACTTGGACTTTGATGGCTGATGGCTGGAATATAGGAAGTGATTTCTGATTGTTTATTTGTTTTGACTACAGGCGGAAATACTTGGAGGGAATAACCAACAAGATGTTGGGAGGCCACATTTAGATGTTATTTCCTCTTGGCCTCAGTGCCTGCATGCATCTTCACAAGTGGAGATGCTGGCTGGGAGACTGGACAGCAGATTTCCTCTGGAAAAGCTCCAATCAGAGCAGAATAAAACCGCATTGTTCCTGTCCTGCCCTGGCAACTGCTTCAGAGCCCAGCCAGTCTGGAAGTGACTTCCAGACCTGACCTGGGCTACAGATTTTCTATGTTTCTAAAAAAAACATGCCCTGAATATCTGTAGTGATGATGTCTATTTGCTAGGTAGAGGGAGACTTTGAGGGGAGACTTTCTAGGATCATACTAATATTCACAGGGGAAACCTCGCAGTACACCAATCACTTTTCCATCATTCCCACTAGGGCATGACAGGACCTTTTTTTTTTTTTTTTCATGCAGCATCTGGCTAGACCATCTACTTCTGATGACATTAATTAGCAAAAATGATGAGGCTCTTTTTAATGAAGGCCCTGTTGTCCTTTACATAAAGAAAAGAACTTGATATAGTCTGCTACACGAGCAAGTAGTTTTTGTGGTTTATCTGGGAGCTAGTGACATACAAGAGGTTGCCAGGATGGTAGGAATCCTAGGACCCAGCCAGCAGAGGGAATGGCTGAGACGATGAGCCTATTTCTGTCTTGCCCAGTATTTAAAGTTGCCCACTTGAGCTGTCATAATCTGACTGTTTATCCCACCTGCATACTGTGGTTCACTGGGACCTGACATTGCCACTTCACAGGAAAGGGTTCCTGGAAGCAAAGATTTCATGGAAACTGAACTAAGAATCTGGAGCTCCTTGCTACTCAACTCAGACTGGGAACCTCACTATGCCAAGATAGAAAAGTACAGTTTGTTACTTGCCTTTTCCCCTAATCAGTTGTTCATCCACACAATGACACAGGCAAACAAGTCATGTATTTCTCCTGCACCATGAAAGGGCAGATGGAGTGGGTGCTAACACTGCCTCTCCGTAGGAATGCTTGGGAGGGATGAGAATATCATGCTGTGGGGGAATCTAGTTGTTAGAGCACAAGTGAGACAAGAGACAGGACTGCTGTAGTATATTTGCAGAGGATTTTTTTTATTTTTTTGAACTGCAGGACACACACATGGTTCAGTCTGATTGCATTACTTAAAAATGAACACACTTACCTCCAGCTGCACCAGGCAGGGTTTTTGTGGACACCACAACACAGAGTTTTATTTCAAAAGAAATTTTCTGAACTCTCAGTCTGGCTGTGTCTGAGTACAGAGTTTGGGATCTGGGTCAGGTCTTGCTTTATCCCTGTGGATTTTACCTAATCCTCACTGAGTACTGCCAGAGCTTCTCTAACCTCATTTTTTTCCTTTGGATCCCTCTGATAATACCATCTACAAGTCATGGTTACTTAGATGTCTTTAGGTTTTTTTTCCTAAAATAATATGTACATGAGAGATGCCAAAGACAAACCACCTCTACTCCTCAAGAAAGGCAAGAGGGTGGTGGGGTGAAAACTAAGGAATGTTAAAAGGAGAAACTCCTGCCTTTGATGGATGCATTTTCCAAGGAAAATAGAAGAAAATATAACAGACACCAAGAATAACATCCGATTTTCTGCTGCCAGCCCATTTTATGCCTTTAAAAATCAGTCAGTTTAATTCAGCATAGTTTCTGGGAAGGAAAAAAAAAAAAAAAAAGAAGGGGGGGAAGGATCCACACACTTCTAATCATATTCAAGTAGGCACTGTACAAAACCTGTTGGAAGCCAGCAGTGGTGATGACTGGCTCATTACCATTATATAAATAGTATTTAAAGTGCAGCTGGGCCCTCACATGAGCAGAGACCTAATTGATGCCGAAATATGTTCATTTCAAGTCCTGTGACTTCATGTGGAAAATATTACACTGGCTAATTAATGGCAATGAGAAGAGATGATGCATTGCCTTATAAAACAAGCAACTGAAATGTTGAGCTTCCATCCAAAAGGAAAAAGGGGAGGGGGAAGAACTCTGGAAGTTTAAAGTATGAAAAGCCCCAATAAAATAAAATGCATACTCACATACTCACGATGACACACACACACATAATCAAGAAACAGACACATTCAAGAGGAAATTACTTGCTATTTATCTAACGGCTTTCAAGACAAATCTGAGTTTATTGCATGTCCTTGACAGCAAGATAGCACAAAGCTTAGTGTTTATACAGAAGAGTTCATGAAAATATAAATGCCTTGATTCTGGTAATTCTGAACACTATCTTTCTATTATCCTTTTCAGGCACTTAGCAAAGTTGCATCTACTGTGTCATCATTTAATACATACAAATATGACTTGGCTTAAACTGGGAATGCAGGCTTGAGTTAATGGGAGAAATGAATTGGGCACTGTTGTACAGCACAACAGATAGATAATTAACATGGTCTCCTCCAGCCGTAAATCCAACAGATGTGTGAATTGAAACTTTAATGAAAGCTTTTAGTCTGATGTGTGGTTTGCCATACTAGGTGTAGAGAGCTATGACAAAGATGTGGCCAAAAAGATTAAAAGTGTGGACAAGCCATTTTTGGGTCAGGCCAGCAGGACTAGATCTGTCACTGGCTAATTAGGTAACTGTTTCTGAATACGAGGTTGTCACTACCATGTCCCTATCATATCCCTAATATGATCCTTTTTTACTCTAGAATACAGTGAGAAGGAAATATCTACTGCAAGTTGTTTAAAGACAGAGACTGGGGCTACTCCATGCAGATACAAAGTCATGGAACTTAGGAAACCAACAGTGGGTGTCTGGCAGCTTCCCTGCTTTCAGAGGACTGTTTGGCACATAGATATTATCCATGCTTTTTCTCAGGATGGGATCTGACAGTCCTAAATGGTGTGTTTCCCAATACACCCCTAGAAGACTTTATGATAGTGCCACTGATCTCACTGTCAGGAAAAAAAATGGCTTCAAATTTCTCCTTTGTTTATGTTTTCTTACAATATTCATAGCCAATCTCTTCCTACTTTCTGCAGTCTGGATGATTATTTCCCCTCCCTGTTTACTCAATGATTTTCTTTCTTTTCTTTTCTTTTCCTTTTCTTTTCTTTTCTTTTCTTTTCTTTTCTTTTCTTTTCTTT